>NW_015094510.1:9636792-9695999 GCF_001431845.1 Calidris pugnax | reverse complement strand
CAAATTTGGTGGCCTTTTACGATACTGCCACAGACTTGGTAGACAAGGGCAGAGCAACTGATGTCATCTACCTGGACTTATGCAAAGCATTTGACACTGTCCCACACGACATCCTGGTCTCAAAATTGGAAACCCATGGATTCGATGGATGGACCACTCGGTGGATAAGGAGCTGGCTGGACAGCCGCACCCAAAGGGTGGCAGTCAATGGCTCAATGTCCAGATGGCAGCCAGTAACGAGTGGTGTTCCGCAGGGGTCGGTATTGGGACCAGTACTATTTAACATCTTTGTTGGAGACATGGACAGTGGGATAGAGTGCACCCTCAGCAAGTTTGCTGATGACACCAAGCTTGGTGGTGCAGTTGACACGCTGGAGGGAAGGGATGCCATCCAGAGGGACCAGGACAGGCTTGAGAGGTGGGCTCGTGCAAATTGCATGAGATTCAACCAAGCTAAGTGCAGGGTCCTGCACCTGGGACATGGCAACCCCAGGCACAAATACAGGTTGGGTGGAGAATGGCTGGAGAGCAGCCCTGAGGAGAAGGACTTGGGAGTGCTTATGGACAAGAAGCTCAACATGAGCCGGCAGTGCGTGCTGGCAGCCCAGAGAGCCAACCGTGTCCTGGGCTGCATCAGGAGAAGTGTGGCCAGCAGGTCTCGGGAGGTGATTCTGCCCCTCTACTCTGCACTCGTGAGACCCCACCTGGAGTACTGTGTCCAGCTTTGGAGGGTGGTGAGACACTGGAACAGGTTGCCCAGGGAGGTTGTGGATGCCCCATCCCTGGCAGTGTTCAAGGCCAGGCTGGATGGGGCCTTGAGCAACCTTCTCTAGTGGGAGGTGTCCCTGCCCATGGCAGGGGGGTTGGAACTCAATGATCTTTGTGGTCCCTTCCAACCCTAACCATTCTCTGATTCTATGATCCTATATCTAATCTAAATCTACCCTGCATCAGTTAAAAACTATTACCTTTTGTTTTATCACTATAGGCCCTGGTAAAAATTATATTGAATGATTAATGAATTTCTAATAAATAGCAAGAAGTGTTTGAAACGGAACAAATAAAATTACTGTATAAAATATACTGTATAAAATTACTGAATAACTGTAAAATATTTTACTACCTTCTATTTTTGTTCCTTTCCCCCTTTAAGGATTCTGATCTGAAATAGTTGTCATTTCATTTTCCTGATACCTAGTAATTGTTGATGCTCTTAACTGCTGTATGAAAAGGCTGTTTTATGTTTCATGTGTCTGTAGTGCTAGCATGAAGTCACTTTAGTGGTCTGATTAAACAGAGGCAAAATACCACTTGTAGTTAAACCCCAGCCGGCAGCTAGAACCATGCAGCCACTTGCTCATCCTCCCTTCCTCCCACAAGAAGGGTAGGGACACAAGGAAGGGAAGGAGGAAAAGGGGAAAAAAAACACCCTCAAGGGCTGGAATGAAGATGGTTTAATAGAACAATATCATAGAAGGAAAATAACAATAATAAAAACAATAATAAAAATAATAATAATGACACAAGTCACTCTCCCCACCTGGTGAATCGGCACCATCCCAAGAAGTGATCAAGCGTTCCCTCCCTGGCCAACCCCCATTTATATACTGAGCATGATGCCTATGGTACAGAATATTCCATTGGCCATTCCATTGTTCGGTCTATACTCCTCCTTAGCTTCTAAGGGAAGCTGAAAAGAGTCCTTGAAAAGTATAAACATCGTTTAGCAACAACTAAAACAATATGTATTGGTGACATTCCTTTCGTATCAAATCTGAAACACAACAACCACTAGAAAGAAAATTAACTTTGTCCCAGCTGAAACCAGGACACCAACTCTACTGTGTTTTCCCACTACTATTTAATTTATTTGGGGGTTTTGGGGTTTTTTTTGAGTACTAAAAATGCTATTGTGTCCCCTTTATTCTCCTCGGCAATACATTTTGGACTACTCAGAAATAAAGATCAATTCCAGTGCTTCCTGTACTTATCCATTACTTTTACTGTTTGTAATTAATAATCCCATTCTGTTACTGTTTCAATCACTGAATCCTCTGAGGCTGAGCCCTATGTATATTATTCTGAACAATGATGGGATGCTTTGCCAATACATCAGGTGGGTTTCTTGGTAGTTTAAAACTTACTTTCTGCTGTGGACAAAGATGCAGTATAAATTCTAGGGCTTAAGCTAGAAGGTGTGAAAAACATGGCATTTCTAAATGTTATTTTCTGACTAAAAGTAAAAGTAAATGCCTGGCAAATTAGACTATATTTTGGCAGAAAATGAAAGCAAATACATAAAACATTGACTAAAATCACTGAAGATTCCTGAATGCAGTCCATTATGCCCCAAGTCATTCTCTGGGTGAAAAAATATGCTTCACACTCATACCATTTATTTTTCATGTCTTGTAATAAGCAAGCTCTAAGCACAGTTCACTGTGTGATAGATTTCCTTCCACAAAGTTTAGCCTCCCTCAGTCCCAACCCATTGACAGAGTTCCTTTGAGAAATTTATCAGCAAGGGCCAATGACAGAGAGGTCACAACTACTGATACATCTCACACATTTTTACGCAGAATAATTGCCCTCTGAAATAGAAGACATTTGCAAGCATACAGGAAACTCCAAGAAAATACTAATTTACCTAGAATAAAGAGTAAATGTTGGCAGTCATATAGGAGCTCCATCACTCAATCAGTATCTAATTCTTAAATCTGTACAGAAAATAAAAGTTAGAAACTAATATTTTACAGGGAGTGGTGGTTTAAGATTTTGTAGAAGCATACCAACTTATCTGGTACAGGGAAAAAATAATAACTCCTAGTATAAATCTGCATTAATTCATAGTTCATTACACTGTCCAACAAAAACTCCTTTCATTGAATGCAAGAGAGAAGAATAACATAGAAGGATGTCTAATGACTCCTGGACAGTGTGACTAATAGACCAGTATTTTATTGCAGTTTCTGGAAAATGATTAATTAGATGGAAAGAATACCTGAAACAAAGTTATTGCGGTATCATTCCCCGTTTGGTTACTTCAAGACACTGATTTAGAAGCGTCTGTGTCTCTGATATTTGGTTATGAATGGCCAGGTTATTATTCATAAAGCATTAACAAACCCTCTCTGAAATCCCAGCAAAGGAGTAACGTGCATTACGGCACTCTCTTTACTCCCATCTGTGAAGGGCAGTTTACTAGCATGGCAGTTAACTCATGTTTGTCTGTTTTGTTAAATAACTAAAGCTCTGGAAATACCAGCGGAAATCAAGGTATATGACCAGATGTAGCTGTTTACTAAGTGAACACGTACCTCTGAGCTCCTTATTTCTCCCTGTCAGAATGACTAACTCAGACACAGATGTAGGTGCTTGGACTTCTAAACTTAAGTTAGGGTGAGAGCAAGATTCAGTCCTTGGTAACCAAAGAGTTATGTTATGAATAAACAGAACAAACAGCACTATGAAGGTGGAAACAGTGTAAACAACTTAATCTCGGTGTCAGAAGTATGACAGAAGTCTCCAAAGTCAGGAATTTAGTGTCCTGCTTTATTGTCCTGATTACTTAAGTCACCACACTACTGGTGCTTTGCTGTAAAGGAAATAAAAGATTGTTTTAACACAAATGTATGCATGCATACATTTGTGCACGTGCATAACAATGAGAGATGTGTTTACACACACACATATACATACAATACATAAACAAATATTTTTTAAAGTAGAGACCTCTTTGTATTGCTAGAGCAGGTAACCAGAAATTAGGATCTGGCCAAGTATTTCCTGATACCATCTAAACTTAACCCATGAGCCCTGTGCTGCAGGACTGAATGAAAGGGAAGAAGAACCCACTGCAAGGTGGCTAGGTAGCCCCTGCTTCACTGTATCTTCTGGTGGAGTCTTCCTCAGTTTTTTAGTGCGAAGACATGAGGAGAAAGCAGGAGTATTGGGGACGAAAGACAGTTTCATAAAAAATATTCATATATTGACTTATATAATAGACAAAGAGTATCATTTCCTGAGTTATCCTAGTAACTGGCACAAAAGTAGTAGTAGTATGTCATTGTCAGATTATTTTCATTAAAAGGATAATTCATTATACCATTGTTATCTCTGCTGAAATCTCCTTGTTCACAGTGACTTAACTGACCTAACTATTCATAAAAGTGTCTTAAACTTAGACAGCTAGTTTCTAGACATCTATCTAAATTAGGGCAGCTGAATCTCACCTGTGGCTGGGAATCCCGTCTTTGTAGACAGGAGAGACAAACAGGTACTTCCAAAATGAAGCTCTTCTTATATGTCTTGTCTGAGATAGCTGGGATAAGCTATGTATTTTATATCCCTATTTATTGAAAAAGCTGAGCAACTAGTTTATACAAGATGCTCAGGTGCTAGATGTTGCAATGATGTTATCCTTAATTTATTTTTCATTCCTGGCTTCTATTATTTTAGCTGTTCCTACATAAAAGAAACATTATACTGCTCTTTCATTTAGACTCAGTGAAGGTAGTTCACATATCAATTGTAACCAGGTTTGTGATTGATGGCAGCCATTAATATCCTCTAATATAGCACTATATACACAGATATATGCACATGTTAAATTTAGGTTCATTAATCTAAGTGGTTCAAGGAGAGTGTTTCTTTATCAGATTTTCATAAAACAATTAATTGATGTAAATTTACCTTCTGTTCTGCACCATGTGGCTTTGAAGGTTCATAAGATTCAATACTGGAACTCAATAATGAAAGTTAATTTCACAGTTTCATCACCTATAACTGGGGGTTGTATACTTATGAACCTAACTCTACATTTTGCCTGTTTTTTTTTAAAACACTAATGTGCAATAAATCTTGACCTTTCCAAGGAGATTATAATCAGAAGAGACTGATAAGCTAGAAATATGAGTTTTGAAGGTGTCCCATCTGCTTTGTATTCTAGTTTTTGTATTCAGTACATAGTGCCTGATAGTTTGTCAGGCAGTTTATACCCAGCATAGGTGTATGAAGACCCACAGACGCTGCATATCTCACTTCCCTCCTTCAAGCCTAGTCAAGCTTTTGACTAGTTATGGTGTTGTGATTAGTTCTCTTTTACCTTCACAGAACATTTCTTCACCTTTATACGCTCCACCAGTGCACCTCCCCAAAAGAGTAGTAAAACAGGAAAGACACAAGGATTTTAGGAAAGGCACATTTGGAATAAGATACAGTAATTTAGTGTCTCAGAAAAGATACAGAAAATAATTAAAAACATATTGACTGTAATCAGCCCAATAGAAAATGTGGAGTCTGGGAGGAAAGTTTTTCCAGTGCTGATGGCATACAGATATACAGCTAGTAAGCTAATAGGGTTAGTTATTGATGAGTATGATGAGTACCAGCATCAGATACTAAATAGAAGTCCTACTCTCTTATGCTGGGACAGAGTATGGTATTTTATCAGTGTATTCGACAAGTTACCATTGAATATAAAAAAAGCACAACAATTAAATACTTGACAGAAGATTTCCATGCTGACCCCAAAACTTCTTCCATTGCATTTTGTATAGATTTTTCATGTGAAAGTGTCTGAAAGATCAAGACATACCACTCTCATTTACTTCTGCCATGTATTTCTACATAACAATTTCTGCCTTCTTATACACAGCTTCAAGGCAAAAATGATGTTATAAACATACATTTCCTTTAAAATCTTTCATAAATGGATGTAATAAAACAAACAAAAGTGCACAGACATTTGTTTTATACAGCAATAATAGAAATGTAAGGAAAGGCTCACAAAGAATTATCTAGTATTTAGGGCATCAGTGTAAGCAATGGAAGATATAAATTAATCTTTTTTTTTTACTAAAATCATCAGTAATTAAAAGATCTAGAGTTCACACTTCAGTGAGGGGAGAGATCAAGTTTTGAAGTCTGATTTTTTTTACAAAGCACAATTTTTGTCTCTTGGCCATCCTGAGGTATGACATTTATTCTAAGTAACTTACTCATTAAAACAAAGGTGAAGAAGGAAGCTACATGCACAATAGTTAGCTGTCCACAAAAAAGTCTCATACAAAAATGAGAATCTCAATTTAATTATTTTTAATTAAATGAATGAATGAATGAATTTTTTGCATTATGTTATGTCTGATCAGTTATTTTAGCAGTCACTGTTTGGAGGAGACTAATTCACCAGGCATCCTCCAACTTCACACATTTGTGACTCTGACCAGAATTTCAGAGTAACTGTGACCTGGTACTTTTGTAATGTGTTATAAAGTTTGTTTCAGAGAAGTCTATGACACCTTGTCCTATGATGAAGTCTCTCCAAAGGAGGGCGAGTCCTGAAGTCTTAAATTAAATGAAAAAGCTTGTGCAGCAATTTTCGAACTAGTTGTTATGAGGAGAACTGAATGGTTGCAGCTTTCATCTTTCAACTCATCTACCCTGCAGGTTGCCTAGAACTGAAAACTTCAGACAGAATTGCTTCCCACTCAGATTTCTATCATATTAGCAGAAAGTGATACTCCCTCTCACAGCCACTATCTCTCCTAGCATCACTCCAGAAGATGTACTTTGCCAAGCCCCTCTCAAATTGTAGGGGGACATGTAGACACCTAGATGAATCCTTATATGTCCTCCTCTATGAAGAAGTCATTAAAAAATTGGTTATCCATTTTCCTGTTTCCTCAGGCCCACTATAGTTTGCCAGGATTTGTTAGATTTTGTGTCCTTTGTCCATGACAAGGGTTTCCTAACTCTGTCTTGACTCAGTTGCATTTGTGCTTACCTGGGAGATGTGAATTATTTCATATACACTTTTTCTGTTGTTGCAAGTATCTTGGAGGGCTGTACCAGCTACTGAGTTTGTTCAGCCCTGTCCTATTCAAAAGTAACTGTTGTAACTGATGCAGCTGGAGGATAATTTCCAATTGTGGTGGTATTCTCATGCATTCTCTAATATCTCTTCAAGTTCTTCTGTTAATGATTGCAGTAGCCTTTTTTAAAAACTCAGGAACAAACTCAAGTTTGATATCTGTAAGTATGTGTGGAACATAAGGATGTGTGGACACCTGGAATGTAAGGACATCTGGTGATGAAGATATATGACTAAGAGCTATTCAGCATAAAAAAACCCCAAACTCACAGAAACAAGAAATGGCATGAGTAATAAATTAAACATAAACACTGATGAACAGAAGATAATGGAGAAAATAACAAGGACTAGGACTCTCAGGCCACTAATCAACAGCCTACTGAGATGCTCTGCTACAATTTTGTAACTGATATGAGGGAGCGTAATGGGATTATCACAGGTTTCATGGGAAAGAAAAAATTTACAGTAAGGTATTTTATGGGGTTTATGGGATTGTGTAAAATATATAGAAAGTTTTAAGAGGATTGTGGGAATATATATGAGTTATTCTGGGATGTTTAGGTTAAGAACTAAGGTTGGAGAAAGGGAGGGATCAAAATGCGATAGCTATAAGCATGGAGAGATGGAGAGGAGGAAAAGGAGATCGACATTCATCTGGCCAAATCCTGCATCTGATCACTTTATTTTTAAATCCTATTCCTTACTGTTTTCTGTGTGATCTTGCCATCTGATCTGCATGTGATGTATATTGGGGAGTGATTCACTAGTGAAGGGCAAGCTGGACTAGCTAACATGTAGAAGGTCACTCTCATCTGGCCAGGACCCAACATCTGAGCCAATGTCTGGGTGAGAGTTCCAGGATCCAGGAATGGATGTCAGACTTAAAGCCCATTCTACTATTTGAGGGGGTTTTGTGAATCAACAGAGTGAGAGCAAGTGTGCCTTTCACCGGTTAGCTTGAGACCTGGTAAGACACAGAGAAGGAAGAAGACTGAGTTGTCTATGTTCGTGAGTGTGTGAGCACTGCTGGTGTTTATGTGGGTGCTGGAAAAGGCTGTGCTATCTGTGGTGGTGTGTGTGGTCAGCCACATACATGTTGTTATTGTACCTTTGGGGTACACATGCCACTCATTACTGGATTGACCTGGAAATAAGAACAGCAAACAGACTGAGAGGAAAAATCTCCTGGGTCTATGAGTCCTAAGTCAGCCTGCCCTTAGAAAAGACGTATTTATTTCATTCTTACGAAGGTTATCTTCAAAATATGTCCCAGTGCTACTTACTCAAAGAAGGGCAATAATGTCTTTCTAAAGGTAATTGAACTTCTATTCTTTCAATTGTGGGGGAACAGGATAGCCAAAATAATCACCTGATCTAAGTCCCTTCTGTGAAGACAAGGATTTCCTTTATTTCTTCCATCTGGTATAGTCCACCTTGGCTGGATGCCAGGTGGCCACCAAAGCCACTCTATCACTCCCCCTCATTAGCTGGACAGGGCAAAGAAAACATAATCAAAGGCTCATGGGTTGTGATAATGGCAGGGAGAGATCACTCACCAATTACCATCATGGGAAAAACAGACTTGATGTGTGGAAAATTAATTTCATTTATTACCAATTAATTCAGAGTAGAGTAATGAGAAATAAAACCAAATCTCAAAACACCTTCCACCCCACCCCTTCCTTCCTCCTGGGATCAACTTCACTAATAATTTCTCTACCTCCTCCCCTCCAAGCAGTGCAAGGGGATGGGGAATGGGGTTTGTGGTCAGTTCATCACATGTTGTCTCTGCTGCTCCTTCCTCCTCACACTCTTCCTCTGCTCCAATGTGGGGTCAATCCCACGGGACACAGTCCTTCACAAAGTTCTCCAACATGGGTCTTTCCCACAGGCTGTGGTTCTTCATGAACTGCTCCACCATGAGTCCTTTTCATGGGGTGAAGTCTTTTAGGAACAAACTGTTCTAGTGTAGGTTCCCAACGTGGTCAGGACTCCTGCCACCAAACCTGCTCCAGCGTGTGCTCCTCTCTCCAAAGGTCCTGCCAGGAGCCTGTTCCAGTGTGGGTTTCCCATGGGGTCATAACCTCCTTTAGGCATCCACCTGGTCTGGTGTGGGGTCCTCCACAGGCTGCAGATGGACATTTACTCCACCCTGGACCTCCATGGCCTGCAGCGGGACAGCCTGTCTCACCATGGTCTTCATTATGCTCTTCACCATGGTCTTCACCATGGGCAGTCAGGGGACCTCTGCTCTGGCATCCAGAGCACCTCCTCCCACTCCTTCTTCACCTCTCCCCTCCTTGATGTCTGCAGAGTTGTTTCTCTCGTGTATTCTCTCTCCTCTCTCCTGGTTGCTGTGCCACAGCAAGTTTTTTTCCCCTTCTTAAATATGTTATCACAGAGGTGCTGCTACTGTTGGTGATGGGCTTGGCCTTGACCAGCGGTGCATCTGTCTTGGTGTTAGCTGGCATTGGCTCTATTGGACATAGGGGAAGCTTCTAGTAGCTACGCACAAGAGCCATCCCTGCAGCCCGCTAGTTACGAAAGCCTTGCCGTGCAAATCCAATACATCCATGACAGAGTAGTTCAAATGAATTCCTAGAGCAAGCTCTTTCCACCTATCATCTTGGTGTCTCCTCAACAAGAATAAATATTTGATGGTATTTGAGAGTTATGGAGGAGGGCTAGAAAAATACTGTTTAAATATCTATTAACATAAATATTGTTTTCTGTAACATTTAACTCAATAGTTTTACCTCTAGTTCAGAAAGGATCAAATTATCCAAATCACACAATGACAAAAGCTTTCTCACAGGATTTATTAAGCTTTATATTGGTATTTGAATTTTAATGAATACTAGCATTCACCAATATAGAAAAATTCTTTCATTTCTCTTGTCCCTAGGCTTTGTTGTCACTCTTCACCCTCTAAAATCTTTTGCTTTCTGCAGAATATGTAATCATTATAGATTCAAGAATGCTAAATGTGAACAAACATGTACCTATGCCTCAACTAACATAACCCCAAAAAAACTTATCTGTTTTTACATGTGACCTTAACAATAGGATCAGGTTAACAATACATTTAAGGTTAATGAACTAATTATTTTTAGTCAAAGCAAGAAGTACACACACTGATTTTACTGTGCAAATAACTGCTTTCTGTCAGTGCCCTTTGTATTGCTGTTTGCACCTTTTAACTAGACTTGAATAATTATTAATAAGATCTCAAGGAATGTTTCCATTGATGGTTTCTAAAATTGAATGGTGCTGTAAGGAAGTGAAAAGTCTTGCTGAAGAGTATTTTTATTTCTTCAATATATATGTGTCCATAACCTGATATTACAGAAATCTCAGCAACCTAATAGTATTATATGGAAATTTATGCAATAGCCACGACTATATGTTCATGTTTGCCTAATAGAGTATTCCTTAATCTGGGTAAATACAGAAAGGCTTAGCATAATGACAATAGCAGTGTGAGATTGACAGCTAAATTCTTGGTTTGCTGGAGATGAGAGAAGCCACAAATAAGAGGATACAACCTTTACCACAAATTCATGTTCCATAAACTTTTTATGGTTTAGTATTATGCAAAGAACTTGCCCAAAAGGAAAAATTGTATTTTTTTGTGCATTGTACACATAGGAAATTATGGGGGTTTTTTTCATCTGAGTCCAGTGTGCCATTATTGCTATTCCTGACAAAAAGGAGACAGAGCACCCTTGTATTGGCAAGTGAGTTCTGCAACCATAAGTTTTTTAAGCAACAATTACAAAAAAAATGTTATGAATAGCCAACCCCATACATCATGTAAACATGCTGCAGAGATAAAATAAGTGTTTATTCCTCCGAGAAAAATTGATAATCAGATTGTGGTCCTGTAGAATTGTACCTATGTTCATGGCAGTTGTATTCAAATCTATCTGGAGACATTACTACAACCCATGTGTCAACATATTCCAGACTTTATACAACAGAAAATGTGTCAAATGCCAATGAGAAATGGATTCCAAAGCGGATCATGTGGTTTTATGCAGATGCAGTATTGCTCTCTTGCAGGCAACAAGCCACTGTCTGGGCTTATCAGGGCTTATTTTGTGCTGATTATGCAAGGAAAAGTGTCGGAGGGCATAAAATCACACATACAGCTTGTTTTAAAGCTAACAACGGACAGGCATGCTGCATAAAATGTGTGTCTGGCTACTACTCGCAGCTCACTTGTAGCTGACCACCATCTTCCATTTGTTAGAGGCTTCTCCTCTCAGTACCTGATCCTGAAGACACTTTAATCAAAACAAATTGGGTTACTTTAAAATGTGCAAATAGCAAGTCTTCTTTATTCCAGGTCATTTTGACTGATGCAAATTACAGAGTACTTGTAACAGCATTTCCGTAAGGACATCTAATGGGGAGAATAATCTCAGGCAGAAGGAGAAGGGACAGCAAGGTTAAACTGGCAATGGTAGCCTTTTCTGTTAATACAGCTGAATCACAAAGAGGCTGTTTATCTGCCGGATAGAGGTACCAATGGCAAGTACACAACACCAGAAATGGGCAAGTGATACTAGTTGTGACAGGTTAGGAAGTAGACATCAGGAGCAATGCAATAGAGAAATCAGCACTGATGTAAAGCTGAATAATGAGACTTTAGCAGAGGCAGATTTATGAAGAGTTCCAGTATTTTCACCCGAATCCATATTCCCTTGCTATGAGCAGATATTGCATTATCAGATACAGCCAGCTCAGCAAGATATCAAGGGTGGAGAAAGTCATTGCTGCATTTCAGTGTGGGAGTGACAGCCATAGGTTTAACTATACCAGATGGGCAAACCTGTGGCATCTGAACAGTTCAAGTGTGGATCCATTGCAGAAACTGTGATGTGAATGGCTGCGGGCAAGCTCTCCTGGTGGAAAGCCTTCTGGATCTGCACCAGAAGTGAGGAAATGAGCCAACACTGGCTGTTTAAGCCAACATCAGCAGGTCTCTCAGGACTCAGCTGTCTGCTCGTCCCACTCTCAGTCCACAGTAAAGTGTTGCATAAATAACTGTCTAAGGAGTGCAGATATCTTCTGTGTCTCTCAACTGCTCTTGAATCCTCTGTCATAGGATATGTGTGACTTTGGGCTATGGGAAGATTTTTCGGTGTTGAGATCCTTGAGAGAAAAGATTAACCATGCCTGAACTATATCACATACACTGTTGACCATTTAAAAAATATAATAACATTTCTCATGCTGTAATAATCAGTGTTCAACTGAAAGCAGAAATTGATGATAAAGCTGTTTTTGCAGTGGTGGTTGTACAAATCTTGTTTCTCTGAATAAAGGTAGCAGTAGGTATATAAATCACTTTCACAGAAAAATCAGGTCAGAGAATTTCTTAAGAACTTCCTCATGTCTTTGTTCCCTCCCTGTGGTCTCAGCTCAAAAATGAAGATGGTCTCAGCAGTTAGTAGCCCCAGAACAGCAGCAGTGCCTCCATTTCAGTGGTGCTGAGTGAAAATGCTATACTCTGCTGAAAATGAAGGGTCAAAACCAGATGCCCAGATTCTATTCAGAATTTTTTCCCCGCTTTTCATTGAAAATATGTTTTTTCTTCTATTTTTAAAATTTTTGGTGCTGAATTTTTATTTTTCATGGAAAATTACCACCACCACCAGTTTTACTTAAAAATAAGCAAAACCCTGAAACCATTGCTAAAGCATTTTGATATGACATAACACTTGTTGCTGTTGTTGTTATGGAAGTATTCATCAATCTGAACTCAATTTTGTGTCAATAGAAAGTACCAAAAATTCACACCATCCATATAACTCAGTGTTTAGACTCCCCAACAAGAGAGGAGGCTGCATTCATTGCAGTAATGTTTGATTCAAGAGGTTGTTTGAGTGTTCTTAAATCAGTGACTCCTTAAACTTCCTCACTTTACCTCTTAGTGCTGGGGTTCGTTGCACATTAAATGTACGAGGACCAAGGTTTACATCTACTGATGCACAGTGCCTTCTTTGTGTCCTACTAATGACAAAGCACTACCATGAGTTTGTAGCCAAATAAGGCAGATTTATATCTGCCTTTGTGTTGGTGAGGCTGAAGGCAGCTGGATTATATCACCAAAACTTGTTTTCAATCTCTCCCCTGCAAAATAGGCAGAAAATTCTACAGAAAAAGCAGCTGCACAGAATGGCTAGGAATTATGGTTTGCACAAATGTTACTGTTTAGTTTCTTTATTGCTGGTAGTATTTGGTTTGGCTTTTAAACTCTTCACCAATGCATACTGGCATGTGAATGGTTGTAAGAAAAATCTGTGAAACACAACATAATTTTAAGGTACCTGGCTAGAGCTTGATTTTGTTGTTGTTGGTGGTGGTTTTAGAATTATTTGTATTTGTAGTAGCCAAGAACCCAGAAAATTCTCACAATAAACTGCACGCATCTCACTGCACCCAACTGCCCATGGCTTAAGCAAAGTGTTTCAGTCTTTCACTGGCATCCATAGCTGCCAGAAAGTGGTGATACACTGCCAATATAACGTGCAGATGTTAGTAATCATGAATTCAGTGTTGGGCATAAAGGAATGTGGAGTGAGGAATGCCAGAGACTGGCCGGCAACATTGCATGTGGCCAGAATTTTTCACTGAGTTCACATGTGTGCTGTGATACTGTTTGTGCACCTTCTGTCCAGATATATTTGAACACACTAGGGAGTAACTTCCTAATCAGCTGTTACCTGATGTCCATCTGCTATCCCAAATACCATGTGTCCTCTGTACAATTTACTAATACTTGTTTGTGACTCATTACTTTTATTGTATGCAGGGTATGCTGTTTTGTAAAATAATAGACATCCCTTAAAGGTGGCATTCATATGACCTAACCTTAGGCTTCTGAAAGTCTGATGCTTACTCTAGACTGCAATATCGGTTCCCACTGCAGTCGGATGAAAGCTAGGCATCTCTAAAGGAATTTCACCCCTTTCTGAGACAGATCTAGAACAGTGACAGTGAACACTTCCCTGAAGGCCATTTTCTCTTCCCTCTAAATACGGAGAGGACCAAATATCACTGTTTTAGTTGCTGAAGCTAGATGATACTCACCTACAAGAAAGATTGATATTAATTTGACTAAATGCAGTTCTCTATAGCCTCAGGCTCTTTTTATAATCTTTCAGGAGAAACATGTGCAATGCATTTCATTCTACAGTGAGATGTCTAAAACAAGTGATCCAAAGTGCATAATAGATCTATGCCGCCTTCTTTATTGACTGTGGTCAGGTACATAAAGTAACTACGACAGACACTGAGATGTGTCCCACCACAAGTAACATACTTTACAGAAAGTTTAATAATGATGTCTTTGTATGAAGACTACTTATCAGTTATACGTGTATGCTGTGAGTATAATTACTTTACCCTGTGCAGGACAGATATTACATCATGAAGTGCTCTTCACATGCAAATACTTATTCCCTAAATTCTTGTTATTGTATGTAAGACTGGATGTTCAGTTCCTACTCAGCCAGGAATTCACTAACAATTCTCATTGATTTAAATCAAGTTAGGAAAGCTGTTTAAGTTACTAGAGAGCATTGTGTGTGTTTTATGTTTTCTTTTCCAAGAGAAGAAATACAGATTGCTGTCAGGGTTCTTCACATCTTAAATACATGAAGACAAAGGTTCGAATCTCCTAGTAGATTGTAGCTCCTATGTGTTTCCATAATAGTGAACCATTACCCTGAGCTTGTGAACAGAAGCAGGAGCAGGAATAGGGTCAGGAAGGGAAAGCAAGCTACAAGTGGAGAGGGGTGATCTTTTGCTTGTTTGGTTTCTTTTTTTTTTTCAAGAAATGACATCTAACTTCAAGGTAGTAAACTCATATTTTGTCACTCAGTCAAGCTGACTAATTTCTAGAAGTGTTCGGCACTCGGGAATTGTCACCAAAAGTCAGTGTTTCATAAGCAAGTCTATCAAAAGAAAAGCAACCATTATTTGTTCCTGTGGAAAAAGCAGTTTTTCTTGAGTAAGTCAAGTGTGAATTTATTACACCTCCCCTCTGCATGCATTCCCAGAGGGTATGAACTTTTAGACACCACCAACTACACCACATGGCTATGTACCTCGACTTACTGCAAGTCTTGCTTTTAGCCCTCAAAATCCTCAGGGAGAAAGCCAAGGGGTGATATGAGAATCATCATAAATCAGTGAAAGATTATCACTGGCTCTAAAGGATTAGATCCTGTATTAGCTCATGTAGCAAAAATTATAAAACTTACAAAGGCCGCTACATGTTTCCTTGTAAACGCATTAGGTTAACATATTTTTACTTAGATTGACTGAAAATAAAATAATAATGTCCTTCTCTCTCTCCCATGTCTTTCTCTGTAAGCTTACCTCAACCCCAAAATCAAAATGGTATAAAATGAAGGGAAACTTTCTGTAGCCCAGGCATTAAGGGGGATAAAAGCTAATATGTCTGTCAGCCTGGCAAGTAATAGCGGCTGCTCTAGAGACAGTTGACCACCAAATGGTATCCTAGCAACATACAGTAGCATCGTTATACATAGTGCTATCAAGCCAAATTTATCCTTTTCAATATCTTAGCTTCAAGAGAGCAGGGATGAATACAGAGCAAAGGATGAAAATGGTGCCTGTGAGAAAGACAACATGGGGTTTTAATTTAAGCAGAGGTTATATGGAATGTCTGTGCAAAATGAATAAAGAGCATAGCCTTTTTTTTGTGTTAAGGAAAGTTACCCACCAGTGGTAAGGCACTCTCAGACAATTATGATTCAATTTGCTTTCAGAATACTAATCCTGTGTATATTTGAGCTTAGAATAAAATTTGCAGTATGATTTCTCTTTAATCCCATTTAAATTTTTCCATTTAATTGGGGAGGGGCAAGGGGAACTATATTTTAATTACTCAACATTTCTAAATCTTTAAAAAATCTCTAGGCAAATCCACCTATAAATTGTGGCTTTCAAAAACAATTATAGCTTTCATTGTTTCTAATATTAAATTGGATAATTACATCTCTGTTGATAAACTCTCAAAATTGAGCAGTTTCCTCTTTTTAGGTGATAAATTGCCTTCTATTCTCCTGTTATATTTAGAGCCATTGATCCTACACTATCCATATAATTTACCAATGTGCATAATGATCATGACTGCAAATAGCCTTGTCAAAGAGAGGACAAATGAACCTATGTGCAGATTAATTACAGGATAAATCCTTTCTTCAGTTTTGAGAAAAGATTAGAAAAGCACACTAAGCATCTACACCTTATGGACCAGAAGATCTGGACTCTCCTGTCCAGTGTAAGTTGGCATGGTTTCACTGATCCTAGTTGAAATGAGGACGCCTGACCTCAGCTGGGGGCTTGACTGAATACAACAAGACTACTGAGATAATACAGACATAATTAAAGGCAGGTAGGATAGTACTTTTTAGTAAAAGTTACTCCTGCAAACACGACCTCAAGCAGAAGGTAAAACTGTCTCCCCTCAGTAGCAGATGTACTGCCAAGTAAGCAAATATCAGGACAGTGTGCCAAGACACTGATCACTGATCATTTTTAACTTATAGTCCAAACATTATCCTGCAGAGGATACACACCATGGGGAATGGATTTACAGAGCTATGTTTTATGATATACTAAGCATTTTTGTATGCACCAGAAAATCTGTGTGAGAAAGGTTTCCATGTGGCACTCTGCAGTAGAGGGCTCTTTGGAGACTTAGCTGGGGAAAAAAATAAAATCACTTTTAAATTATGCAGTTTTAAAAATGACATAATTGAAATAAGTTTTTAATCCAACATTCAGTCTCTCCCTTAATTTGTATTTCTAATTCCTTTCAATGATCTGTTTTGGAGCAGGCTATTTAGCTTCTTGTCTTTTGTGATTTATGCAGATGACAGCATTCCCCTTTCTTTTCCAACTATTCTGGCAATCTTAGTGCCCAGTGGTAGCAGTTCTTCATCACATCAGTTGATATCTTCTTTAGCTTCCTGGCCATAGGCATATTTTAACCTAGTAGAGTAATTTATCCTACTCTGTCCAGTTCCAAGGTTACCTTATACCCTGTCCCCAAATGTCTGTGCATTCATATAGCCAATCACAGAGGAAAAAAAAATATAATCAGCCAAACAACAGACACATTTGCTTCTCATAATCTGGCTGCGGCTATGCAGACTGTATGTTTCTGATTAGCGTTCCCTGAGCAATATATCAAAAGAATACTGGACAAGAAAGAACCTGAGAGGTGACAGGAAAGCCGTCCTCTGTTAGCCAGCAGCCACATTGAGACCTGTAACATGTGTGCTGAATATTTCTCTGTGATACAAATATGTCTTCAGTAGCTTAGGCTATATCAGCAGGACAACAGGCTAGACAGATTTTAAAAAATGCCTTATATACAGTTCATAAAGCAAGTTATAACTTGCTGTATACACATGAATGCATATTCAAAGTTTCCGTAGTCTACTGAAGCAAGTGTGTATCTCAGAAGGTTGTGTGGATTTTCAGTGCATCTAATTTCTGCTCTAATTTCTTTCACTAGTCTGATGTTTGATAAGAGAGGAGCTAACGACACAGTAATCCTGTTCATGAGAAATCTTCTGTAAGAAGCTAAAACAACCCTCAGTTTTACCTTCTTCTTGATAAAATGTTAAACAGGTAAGTCTTTGGAATCACAGGGCAATATAAATGCAGAGCGATTAAACGGAATTCATAGAAAGGAATCGGAGTAAGCCTCTGACTTTTTATGTGACACTAAATTAATGTTCTAGGGATATTAACAACTTGGCAGCTAACTGAGCAGAGATACTTCAGAGAAATCATATCAAAAAAGTGCTGGAGCAAGCCAGCTTGGTTGATTAGTGTAGGAATTTATGAAGACATTATATGACTTGTTTTCTTGTGGTAGTAAAAACTGGATTTAGTGACTTGGGAGGTCATTTCTCTTTCTAGAATTCCATATTCATCTAAATTTCTTTTAAATTCTGAGAACATTAGTGACATAATTGAAATTCCTGCAAGAATTTGGTGCAAATTCTTAGAAACTTTAACCTTGAGAATTGTTAAGGTGGAAGAGAAGGACATCTCCTTCAAGACTATCTTTTACCTATATCAGACATTGGGAGAAATCTGCATTTTATAAATCAAATACAGTAAAGCAAAAGTCCTATCTTCTGTGGGCAGAGTGGGAGAAAAAAAAAAAAAAAAGAAAAAAAGACAAACCAAACCTAATATGATTTTAGCTAATATTCTAGTTTGTTTGGCAAAGACAGTTCCACTAATCGACAGGCAGGCCTCTGCCATCTGTGTTAAGTGGGTGCATTGCAAGCACCTGGAGCTACAAGGAATACTTTCCTTTTTAATTCTTTCTTGTAAAACAGATGGGAAAAAGCACGGCTAGTAGTGTTATGCTGTGCTTAAATATGAGTAGACCATCATCTAGTCTCACTGTTGCCTTTCAGCCAGATACATATATACTTGGACTTCCAGATTTTAAACAGCAGAAGCATGTCAGGGCTCAGGAGTCTATGCTGTTGTGAGCTACTAGCAAAGGACTACGAAAGAGGCCACAGTGACCTAGTACTTATGCAATGGCAGTATACTAATTAGAAGAGATTATAGTTTTCTGAATGCAAAGCTCTAGTTTAATGAGCATTTTAAAGGAAATGAAAGAAATAATGTTATCTCTAAGCCCTATGAAGGTATGGGACAAATGGGAGGATTCACAGATGCACAAATTCAAGTGTTAAAAAGGGACAATTATAGCCTTGCAAAACTGTTTCTGATACACATGGCTGTAGGATTTCTCGTAAAAGCAGAGGAAAGTTTAGAAGGCCCCATTTTCACAAAGGCTTGAAGGAGTATAAAGAATGCTTGAAGTGATATTAGGAGCTTTAAACCAAAAAGAGCAATCCAGATAAATCCTGCCCACCACACTAAAGCACTTGAGATTCTACTAGGGGTCTAAGGGTTTCTGGCCAAATATCCTTAATTCAGCTAACTATGTGCACATAATAGGTTAAATGCTTATAGAATCATAGAATGGTTAGAGTTGGAAGGGATCTTAGATCAGTTTGGGACAAAAACATTGACATTCTTATGTTTAGCAGCTTTCAATAGACAAAATAAATGGATATGCTCAAATCAAGCTTAACAGAGTGGGAATGTTACAGTTCTCATCCTTTCACAGAATCACAGAGTCACAGAAAGATATGGGGTGTGAAGGGACCTCTGGAAAATAATGAAATATATACAATATATACAAAACAAATATCAAGATCCCAGGCATGGGGGAAATCCAGACCGGACTCAGTGATGGATGGGAACTGGGTTCAGGAACACAAGGATTGGAATCAAAGGCAGATGAACAGAGTTCTCCTCTGACACCAGCCATTGAAGAAAGAGCCTGACCCCTTTGATCCCTCAGCTTTTACACTGAGTATGATGCAAATGGGATGAAATACCTGGTTGGTCAGTTTTTGGGTACCTGTCCCGGCTGCTCCTCCCCACAGGTGCAACCCCTCTATGCTCTTCCACTTCTGATCCGCCAGTGGGGCAAATAAAAAAGTTGTCTGACCTTGGTTCTTATGGGAATAAGTATAAGCAAGAGCATCTCTGCGTATCTTCCTTGGTATTAACCGTAAACATCAGACTTTATCTCTCTGGAAGCAGACACTGTCTGAAAAATATGCCATTAATTTCAGAGAGTGCCGTTCATTACAAGAAATTTCATTGAAAAATAAAATTACTGAAAACAAAATTGGTTCTGTTCTACCTCAAACCAGGGCAAGAACTATTCCTGTTTTAATACTCTTTACTTAAAGTTTTCAGATTTCCTTTAGAATCAATAGGGAGGAACCAGGGATTAATTCAATTTTTGAGAGATTATTTTGTAATCAGTATGATCATGAAAGAAGACTTTCATAAAAAATATCAGAAGCCAGTTGATGTGAAGAGAAATCACCTCTTTAAATCAGGAGTTTCATAAGTTTTATATCCCATCTGTTTTATGTAGTTAAGAAAAACTGAGACTCAGTATTCTTCCTGTGCAAAGAAAAGAGATTAATATTTATGAATTATGACTCAGATTAAGATTTATGTATTCCTTCCACAAAAGTAGGCTTACTGAATCACCATTTTTCCCCACCTGAATTGCAGGTACCTTTTTGCTTGGAAGGAAACTGAATTTATAAATATACATTGTGCAGTGGGCATACTAGGGTTTAAAACACACCTGCTGATGGCTGAGTGGCAGTGAATGGCAATTACCATGTTTGTAAGTAGATTTTCTCTGAGGAATAATTTTACCTGCAAAAAATGATCTTGAAATAACAATCACAAGAATTTTTTAGAAAGTTTAATGTGGTTTTGTAGTTTTTCTTCTTGAGGATGGTGTGTTCTCATTTATGATGATTGTTGGGTTTTGTTATTATTGTTGTTATTATTATTAAATATTTGTGTAAAAAGTAGAGCTAAAGCCAGGGTGCAAGAAAAAATAGTGGACTGCTTAGTCCTAAAATAACTTGTTACTTTTCCTTTCTGCTGATGATTTGTATGACTTTCTGTGCTTTCTTCAGTGTTCCAAATTCTTCAGCACTAATACCTAAATTCCTGAGCTGGTTTATACTATTATGACTTAAAACACCTTTGATGTCAAGAAGAATGTTAGTGGGTAATAACAAATGTCTAATAAATCACATTTTGTTCATACTTGTTAAATTTATAGAGCTTATTATGTGATGTATTTCTTAGTTGTTTTCATTATTTATCATGTATATGCACCTCACAGAAAATCAGAAGTCCAGTGAGGTCTAAAAGCTCTGAGTATGCAACACCTGCAAAAATAAAGACAGGTTAAAGCAAGATAAAGATAAGACTTTTGAGATTCATATGAATTCTGAAAAATAGTATTATTTTTGCTATTTAACTTTCTGATTATTTGTGAGTAGCTATGTAGGATATGCGGGCTATATAATTATAAAATATGTATTGGGTTATAGTTTAGTCAGAACTCTTTGTGGGAGTTTTGGCTTGCATTTTTTTGCTGTGCTTTTTTAAAAATACAAATGTTTCACATTAGTGAAGGATGGGCATGGTACTCCATTTTCATGGGCAGTAAATTCAGTAAAGTTCATTCACTATAACTAAATAAAAGTGAGTATAAAATAGAAATATTTGCAGTGACAATAATCACAATAAGTATAGGTCCTTGCAAAATACTACTCTCTCTTTTGCTTTGCTTTTAGACAATGAAAAATGTAGCTTTGAGAATTCTGATATCTTTTCATGCTATATTACATGTTGCCATGGCCAACTGGTAGGGATCAAGAGTAAGAAGGGAAATTGAAGTTGTCATCCTAAACACCATATCAATATTTCAATTAGCTCTGAAATATTGTGAGTCAGGATGCATCTGTCTGTAATTGGCAGTGCATTTAGAATACTTCAGGATCTAACTCTTTCAAAGTGTCATTACATGCAACATAATTCTTTAATACAGCTTTTTGTCTGTATAAGAGAGGACTTACTTTCTAGAGAGTTAATGTATTTGAATTTTTTATTGAATGTCCTTTCAGTTTTTAAAGACATTTTAGTTTAAAACATGGATTAAATCATTGAATAATAAAAACTAATTACATTTTTGCTATTTTTTACAAAATCATGTTTTTCTATTAAAATGTTTTTTCTTCCCTTCACCGTTGAGACATTTTTATGATGTCAAAAAAAATAATGTTGATGTCTTTTAAAGCATAATGAAAATGAGAGGAAAATTAGAGCTCTTTAGGAAAAGTTATGCAACAAATTAAAATGGGATATCTAACATTTTGCCTTGGTGACAACAATAGTAAGGCAAAGGATCTTTGAAATCTGTTATAAAGTGCCTATGTGGTACAGCTCTTCTAGTCAGCACCATATCACTGACCCATGTGCAGAATGACTTAGTTTGGAAGGGCTCGAGTTTGAACATGGATGTTCTGGAATGGATTACCCAGATTCAGAGGTCAGAAAGGTTGGGTTTTCCTGCAACAGAAAGGCTCAGTTACAAATGGAGAATCTTCAGCTACTGTCGGTAGCTGACATGTCACTTGATTTTTGGCACAGTCACAGAACTGAAACATGGTAAAAAATACTCTTTGAAACAATTATTTTGGAAAGAAAATGCACTAAATTCTACAAAATTAAACCCTCAAATGAAAAAAAACAACACCGAAAGACAAACACCCTCCCTCCCCCCAACCAAGCACACAAGAAACCCTCAAAATAGCAAATAGCTTTTCACTAGAATTTTCCTCATTAATCCACATAAACTTTAGGCTTATTCCTTCCTCATTCATGATAAGATTAACCAGAAAACAAGCCTTCCATTTGCATAATAATTTCAAGGTTTCAGAGTTTAGTTTAAATTCACATTCAAATAAAAATGAAAGTTTTCAAATTTTACATGATTAAACTTAAGGAAGTGTTGAAAGTGGGTAGTTAAATGACATAATGTTCTGTAACTGTTTCATTCTGTAAATTAATATTCCTTTAAAGATACTAGTAATCAGGCTCTCATTCGAGATGTGGAAATTGAATTATTGGTGACAATTTAAACATGGGTTTCTTGTATCCTGATATTTTGGTTATTCAGTTAGACATTTTTCTTTCTTTTCTGAATCCAGTTTACATTAAATTTATAAAAATAATTGTGGTTTGGAGGAAACCAAGATTTTTTAATGAAAACAATAAAACTGAAAACATTGATCATTTACAAACCTTAATTCCTGAGAAAGTCTGCATTTTCATTACTCAAGCCAAGCCACTTCCTAAAGTATGAACTTGAGATTGCAAAATTAAAAAGAGAACAGTAGGAGGATGCTATTTTGGGACTGACAGCTGGCCAAAGTCTGATCATAATCAGGTGATAGTGATAAAAAAAAAATTAGACTCAGTGCCATTTTTTGAAAAAAAAATTAGTTTATTATAATCTTAAATTCCTCAGGATTGTTTGTCTGGGGAATTTCTTTTGCAATCCATTTACTATACAAAATTCTGTTTCAGAATGTAGTCCCTCATAACAACACTGTCCCTTTGAGTACATGAAATAAGGTAAAGAATTTGAGTGTTTAAACTGTCTGGAAAATAAACTCAGATAACCATATTATTTATTATATTTTGAAAACTGTCTCTGACTATCAAAACAGACATTTTGTGTCTGAATGTTATTGATTATCTGATCAATATTTAGCAAATCAGTCTTACCCTCACACACACAGGTTTTTTTTCAATAAATGGAAAGAGAATTCCCCTAGATGAAATAGTAAATAAAAACAGTAAATAAAATCTTATTGCCGTTGTATCAGATAAATATATGGATATATTGGCTGTAATTTTCTTTGGTAGAGAAGTGAATTGAGAACATGTGGAATCTTAACTACTACACAGTTTTAAAACAAAAACAAAACAAAGAAACCCCAAACAAACAAAAACCAAAACAAACAAACAAACAAACAAAACCCGAAAAAACCCAAAACAGGATATTTTACCATATCTACCATCATCTAGTCTTTTGTGGTTGCATCAAAACAAAGAAAAAAAAAGAAAAAAAGAAAGAAGAGTAGCAACAACAGCATTTTGAGGGAATCGAGGTCATCTTAAATCATGATGGATGTATTCTCAGAAATCCTAGCAGATCAGATTCAAAAGAGGCTTTAGGCAGAAAAATGCATAGTTTCAAGATACTAATGAACACAGTGGTAGGGTAATAAAGATTTTCAGTGTTACAACCTAGGTTTTGAATTTCTTTTAATACCCACTGCTTCTGAATACATTCCAAAATCCTATTCTGAATTTAGCTTATAGAAATGTATGTAATGTGTCTATGGTGACATAGTGTGTCAGTGTCATGTCCGCTTTTTTCTAGTCCTGTATATTATTTTCTATGCTATGATGCAGAGGAGAGTAAACATGAATAGGGAATCTTTACCCCCTTTCTCTCCTAAAAAAATCATACTTCTTGATATTATTGCTACAGTAATTCATGTAATTGAAAGTCACAGTAAATTGCTGTGATTTCAGTTTTATTCTTGGATCACATAGTTGCAGATCCTGTCCAATTCAGACAAATCATTAATACATCCTTAAACCTCTTGATGGATAAGAACTGAAAAGGAGTGTAAATCTTCAAAGAGCTAGTGAAAATGCACTTGGTATAAATTTTTAAATAATTCTTGCACTAAGATATTTTTCTCTTAGGTGTACATGCATTTATGATAAAGTAGTAGAACTTGCACAGATTCATATGAAAGCATTTTTTGTTTAATTCACACTGTACAAACACTCAGGGAGCATTCAAATTATTCATACTTCTCACTAGTAGTAATTAGGTACATTGTCTTTTTAGTACAAACATACTTAACTGTATGAACTGGAAATAAATAGTACATTGTTAATCAGTTTTCAAACCTGTCTATTGCTGAGTTTCTCTTTTCTTTATACAATACAGAAGGTTAAAGAAAATCCACACTCTTACTAAGGAACCTGCCTATTAAAACATTATGCAAACATCTTTTATTTAGCCTCTATTTTTTGACTTCAGTCTCATTAATAGGGTCATCACTCTTCCTCTATGAGGGTGGCATGTCTTTAAACACAGTAAAGTTTACTTTTTCCAGAATTTCAGTGCTTTTTCCGGAATTTCAGATCTTATCCCCTTTTTAGAAGGAGTAACTTCTTCATAGAAATCAAGTATTTTCTTTAAGTAAAGAAGTTACTCAGACTGAAAAAAAAAAAAAAAAGATAAAAGTTGACAAATATGACAAGCACTTAACAGGTTTTGTAGAAGAAGTTAGTAGACCTCCTTATTCAAGTAATAAATAAAGTGAATCCATATTTTACCTTGCTCAAGACTTCTGGCCTTGTAAATATGGGTGGAGCTTGAGTCTATTTTGAGTGCTATTTTCGAAGGTTTGTGTGAAAAGCATAATTGGCCCTCTGTTTCCCATGCCACATAAGCCACACATCTATAGCAGTATGGAGAAGCTACAAAGCTGTGGACACCACTTTTCTCCAGGATGCCCATTTGCTCCACACAGCCTTTTGTTATCCTAAACAAAATGCTGTGTGCTACTTTCATCTTCTTTAGAAAACTTACCTATTAAAAACAAGGTCCTGGATTCTGGTTTTATCTCTAGCAGCTCCATTGTAAAGAGTTGCAAGCCATCATAGCTTACAAATACATCATAGCTCTTACAAATTACTTTTGTATCTGTACACTGAAGCCACCACTGTTGTTCTATACTTGCTGAGACTCCCATTATTCATTGTTTTGGGTAGACATGTAATATAACTGAACACAAACTCTGGCTATTCCAAGTTGCCAGACTCATCCCTCATTGACTCCAGAATATGAGGAATATCCATGTAGAATACAGCCATTATTTCTCTCCGTCTCAGTGACCTGTCCAAAGTACAAATTGAATAAAGATTGTAATACAGCTAAGTCACATTTTAGCAATTCACTAACTGTATTTAGTGTTCTGGATATGCACTTTGACCATTAAATTCCTAAATTAAGCACTAACTGTCATCACTAGCTCTTGCCAATCTTTGTAATTCAAAAGTAACTGGAGAACTGGTCTTTAAGTCAAGAAGATAAATTCAGCGTCTTTTGTTTCCTTCAAATTAAGCTGTAATAATTAAGACAAGTTATTCAGAGGCAGTCTGTCATATTGATCCCATAGCTTTGTAAAACTATTTTGCACTGACTGTAGTACACTGAATGTAAGTAGTTTTTTATTTGTGAATGTCTTGGGTTTTTTAATTAATTATAATCAGTGAACACCAAAAAAAAAAAAAAAAGAGGAAAATAAAATTCTGAGTAGTAACATCAAAGAAAGATTAAATACATGCAAAATGAGTACAAGTAGACATAAAAATTCTTATGAATGTTTACATGCAACATACAGAAAGAAACATACTTCTACTACCAAGAAAACTTGGTTCCTACTGAACTGAGGTAACTTTTTTCTGGCATCTCTTACATTTAAATACTGTTCCTTAACTAAACTAAGTATTATATTAGCGAAATATTGCAGCCTCCAGGGATTATCCTGGCAGATTCTTCCCAGAAGAATCCCCAGAACTCAATAGCCTAGTTTAGTTTTAGGCAGCTAATTAAAGCAATGAATTTAGCAATGTACATTCTTTCTACAGTCCGTGGAGACAACAAGGAGATCATGGTGGGCTGAATAACCTCTTCAAGGGATGTATTTTCTTTCTCCATTAACCATATTGAGCACAGGATGAGAACGTTCCTTTCTTAAGCAATTATTTTGGGTGCTTAATGTTAGCCATGGTGCCTTCATAGAGGGAATAAACACAGGGAATAAAGTGTGGGCATGGTACAAAGATCCACTCTCATCAGAAAGTTCTTAGACCATAGCATCTCACTCATTCTACTTTTTTAAAAATCATTTTTATTAAAAGCACATATTTTTCCTATCTGACAAGAAGTCTCTGATTATGTGTCCAAACTTTAGGGACAGTTAAACCCCCCCCAAAAAATAGCTATAAACATGTGTGACAGTTGCCCTGGTGACATCAAGAATAAAGAAATAAGTAAAACCTCTTTACATGTTCTACTCAATCCACCTTAAATCCTTTCCTTAACAATGCTTCCAGGTTTTTATTACTACAGAGTAGCTTTCTGTTGACTGAACAGACTGGTTAAGTAAATCTCTTATTGTAAAAAATTAGTCAGTGACTTTGTTGCTACATACAAAAAATACTCCCAGCTTTTCCCTACAATTGCTTTTATTAATGATAAATCCGTAACTTTTCCCTTCTTACAAAATATAATAATTGATCATATTAGCTAGACTCAGTGTTCTATGAAACAATAATAACTTAATATGGAGTGAGTTACATACAATCTATGTTATATGGTTCAGAAGCTCTTACTACTTAAGTATACACAGGTATTTTGATCAGAAAAGTTCAGAAAAGTCTTGTCTAGATTTCATGGCTCAGGCAAAAGTTCCTTAACTTAATGAAGAGATTGTAGTAGCAGTAGCAGGGCTTTTTCACTGTGTAATATGTGGTTAGGGTCTTTACTTAGGACGCCAAAAGCCAACACATTAGGTCCAATTCTGACACATCAGATTTGAATTTATGATTTTATGACACAGCATCTAAATAACAACTTACAAAACACTCCAAGTAAAAGATTTTCCACTAATTTTTGAATTTCCAGTTCCTTTCTGAAGCTAAAACACTGTTCAGTCAAGAAAGTAGGATCATCACACCACAAGTCCAGCCAGCAAAAATCATCCTGGCTCTGTAGCCCAATTTTTACACATTTAGCTGAGAGCAGATACCTGAATTTTCTGCTTTATTTTGCTGTGTCTATGTTTCTGGGGGGCCAATAGAAGTGGGCCTGTAGAGCAAATTGCACAAACTATAAACATTTCAGTGGATTCTACATCAGGCAGGATCCAGTCTAGTTGCATGGAACTATTATTTATGAGCTACTCTCCAGTAGCCCATTTTCCAGTACAGTTTAACTCCAAAATTAGTCAAGTTCATGAACTTTGTAACATCTCACAATACACCCCAAGTGTGACAAAAGGGAAAAATAAAAAAACTATCCTGACCTGGATTAAAACACTAATGCAGAAGATTATTTTTATTTTCATAATAGACTGTTAATGAATTAAAAAAAAGGCAAAAAAATCCAAGGAACAAATGCCATGATGCCAAGACTCGGTACAGAAAGCTACTTCAGACTGTAAAAACTCTTTCACAGAGATACTCACCTGCGGCCTTGAGAGAGATGTATACGTCCAAGTAGACCAGTATGCTCTACTAAACAGGTTACTAATTGTAAAAGCAGTATATAAACTTTGTTGTACAAAGCTTGTGAAACTTAGGTGTCTAACTAGCCTAGAATTCCAGGCCTTCAACCGTATGTCTAATTTTGGAGTATTGAAGAGCTGGACATCATAATGCCTTAGTTAAATATCTGCTTTAACACACCACCTTATGTGTGTGAATGACACATAAGGTCAGACCTCTGCAGACTAGTCTCCTAATGAAATTTCAGCCAGAGACCTTTGCAGGATCAGATTCTGATGACTAATAGTAAGGCACAATCAGTTTAAAAGTACAGGCTTTTCTGTGTATAGAGACCCTGGCAAAATTATACTGGGGCCTTCTTTAAAAGCAGCAATCTACCACACAAGTTGCTGCAAAAGTAACACTAGACAAAACACATTTCTGTCATATAGCCTATAGGTCACAGCAGTATTGAATATGAACAGACACTATTAGCTGAGGTTTCTTGTTTTGTAAATTATTCATATTTCAATTTTAAGAGATTTTTTTTTAATGTTATTGAAATCTTCCTGCCCTGGAGCAAGTTTCATAATACCCTAAGTTAATATACTTGCCTGTCACCTTCTTAGGGCCTGGATTTAAATCTGGCTTGGGTCACAACTGAAATTAGCTTAATGGTCTCAAATTAGTCTTTAGTAGGCATTTGTCCATATCACAAAACTACTATTGTACACAATTTGGCAGTAGAGTGCAAGTGTAGAGTAGTATTCTCCAAGGAACCAAGAAATAGAGTAGAAGGGACATAGCAGCGCAGGTTTGCTTTTGGCAGAGATATTTGGATCAAGCTGACGCAAATGATTTCTTACTTTCATCAGAAGCATTATTCAGCAAATTATTTAACACAATGAAGTTGTCTAAATAAATGACCTGTCACTTTTCAATAGATCAAATGACAGGAAAATACTGTTTTACAGTATCATGCCATTTTGATGGCATGACAGCCCAAGATGCACTTTGATCCAACTTATTTATAGCAACAGGCAAAAATTGCTGTAAACAGTGATTGTATGGGAAACCAACATTTTGTTTATTTGTTTATTTTGAAGTATGACAATAATTAGAACATAAAACAACCAGGCAAGCCGTAATTAGAGGTTCAAATGAAAACAACATCATCAACATCATTCAACTATACATAGTTAAATTCAATTAAATAATTTGCTGACTTTTATGTGACCAGCTTTATCTAGCATACTAATGAAAAAAGGATAAGGAAAAAAAAAAGTAGAAGAAAAGTTGTCAAATAAATTAATTTGTGCAAATGATTCCATTAGTTGTGCTAATAATGCAAAGAACATGGTAAATGTCCAATACTGAGTTTCTTACATTTTCGGGATTATGAGTCACTGAAATTCCACTAACTTAAATGTAATCAAGAGAAAAAGAAAAGTAGTATTTCTGCTTACATAAGCAAATGGACATTCTTAATTGAACTGAGCATTTTTAGGATAATAGTCTAGTTGTTCAGCAGTTCCACAGAAGATGCTTCAGTAAAATTAGGTCATTAGTAGTATAGGAAATATCAGAGAGCACAGGAATATAAAGTCATACTTGGGCTGGAAACCAGTTTGGAATAGGCATCCTATCTTCTTTAATACCTGTCACTACATCAAAAGCATTGAACAAGATCGGATCCGTCAGATTCACACAAAAGTGACACTGTAAGGTTTGTCTTACAAGTGCTTTTGTTTGGTCCTGTACCATAGCAATGAGTCCTGCTACATATGCATACATACATATATGTGTGTGTTTACATACACACATTATACAAATATCTAAAATTAAAGGTAATTACTTGAATGAGGAAATATTCCCTTAGTGAGGATTTAACAGATTAAACATTTGAAAAAGCAAGATCACGGTTTTGCCCTTTGTGTGGCAAAAGATTGTTTTGTCTTGTTTTTAATATTTTGGTTTATTAAACTTTCAAGTGGAAAAAAAGTCCCACAACAGCATAGTGGAACATAAAGAACTAACCGCAAGCACTGAATAATTAAGAAATCAATAAACAATTCAGCATTTCTTTGATGTTCAAATGACCTTCCTGAATTAGAAGCTAAGACAGTGTATGCAATATGAAATCTTTAGCTGGCTAATGTACCAAGTAAATTTGAGTAGGCTGGTAAATTTTGATTTAGCTATCTTAACTGCTTTGATAGGTTAACTCTAAAGATCATTGAATCAGTCAGATATTAGTTCAGCAAAAGCCAAATGAAAGATAGAAAGTAATGCACATGCAGAGGAAAATATCAGTGAGTTGTGGGAGGTAGGTGGTAAGAAGATTCCCTGTAATGATGTTTCTTCTTTCCAAATTCCGTGATATAACCTCCTACTGCTGAAGACTGAGGTCAGGCAAAGCATAAGGAAAGCCAACAATACTTTTTTTTTTGATTAATCGAAATATCGTCTAGTTCAGAGTTCATGTGAACAGCTAGAAAAATCTTACATATCTGGGCCTGAGGATGGCAGGAAGGAATATGGCAATCCCACCTTTGTCCTGCAGCAAGAAAAAAACAGCCTCATCAGAATGAGTCGGCCTCACCGGGGTCTGAGAGGGGCTTGAAAGCTGAGTTACCACTGGGAAGGTGGAAGGGGAGGTTACAGGTTCATTTTTTGTAGCAAACCACCAGTCTTTTTATCAGAGGTGCTTTATATGCAGCAATACTCTGTAGATGTGCAAATATACAGCAGTTGGAAGCTGATTTTTGTGACTGGGGTCAAAAATGTCTGCCTCTACTGAATGAATCTCCTCCTCTCACACCATCTACCTGCAGCAATCTTGTTAGGGTCACCCTGCGGAGCAGCTTTGCTGTATCCTTGCTTATGTATTCCAGCCCAAATCCAGCCTGGCTATTCTTCTGTAGCTGGGTATAATATTAAAGATTCAGCTCAAGGACTCTGAGGCTCTATAAATTGCTGAGTGCCTTTGGCACTTGGGCACTCAGTTCTTCACAGAACAAACCTAGCTCCCCCAGGAGTGTAAATGAAATCACCCCAAATGTCTGACCATGTATACATAGTCTGTCATTCACTCTGTGTATCAGCTCTTTAAATGAGTTGGTGCTCCTCATACACAAAAATAATCTTTCTGAGATGGTGGCAATAGATTTTTTTGAGATAAAGGATAGCACTGAGAATCAGTGTTCACCTTTTATCTGCCCTCTTCGTGCCAGTTGTGTTGATGAAGTCTACAAAGCAGCCTGAATTGAAAGTCGGCTTGATAATTTGTATCTTGCTCTCTTAGCTATCATTATAGTTTGTCATTATCTTCTAAAAGATTTTTCATTGCTTCTGAAACAAGTGAAGTCAGCACTCTCACTCTCTCTCCTTGGGAAGCGGAGTAGCTGTCAGTATGCCAATCTACCCACGTTACATCCATTTAGCAGTTCAGAAGAACTAAATGGATTTAGTTGTACTTGATCAAATTTAAGTTTATTTTTATGTTAGTTCAAATCATTAAGAACTTGAGCAATAAATAAGTAAATGGAAAATATCACTAAAAAGCGATGTTATATGAAATAAATCATAAGGTTTATCAGATTTTCTAAGGACGTTACATTCATTATCAGCTCTAGGAGTAGTGAGGATTATCGGGGGTTTTTTTTGCCTTTTCAAGCCAATCAAATACTTCAGCACATAGGATGTTTCAGACAAAAGAGTAAACAGAGGCAAAATGGATTACCTACAATGTACCTGTTCGGCGCAGGAAGTCTGAGTACAAACCATGGCTCCAAGCTACTCATTACTGAGAACTCCCTAAAGGTTAATTGATTATGTAATCAATTTCAATAGAGATTGATTGTATAAGTAATGTGCCCCCAAACCTACATGCCTTTTACACTTTTTATTCAGTATCTCTTAAAATTAAACCAAATATTAATATAAGTCATAAATCAAGAGCTCGGAACTCAATAAGATTTCTCTGTTCATTGCAGAGAAATAGCTAGGAGCCCCTAAAAACCTATCACAAATTTACTTAGGTTTAAAACACTAACATCACCTTGAATCTTGCTTAAGAATTATTGTGAACTTATTTAAACTCAAGTTCAGTGCTGGGATCATTGCTCTTTTGTGGAAAGAAATCCTTTATTCTTATGCTTGTTCCCCAAAAGATGAGAATTTCAGCAGCATATCAAAATAAACTGGTGTGTAAATGGCAAAGTCTGAGTCATGCATTAGATACAATAACTGGAGAGACATGCCTGTGAAAATTGGCCAGCAGTTGTTTCCAACTATGCACAGAATGAAAATCCCAACAGTAGTGCAAATGTATGAGCTGTGTACTCCGGCAGTCAGTTCATAAACAATCTGCTTTGTTGGCAGTGTAAGTAAGAGCAAAAAAAAAAAAAAAAAAAAAAAGAAGTATAACAAAGCCATACTGCAGTGGAAGATGAGCTTGTGACTTACCAGCTTTTGGATAGAACAGGGCAAACATTAAGGCTCTGGCCTCTGTTCACTGTCAGAAATTTCCATCCTTGTCCCTGCCTTTCATTTCCACCTTTTGACCACATAATGAGGTTGACTGGAGCAAATTACATTTGACAGAGAATTTTCTCTGACTTTTGAAAATACAGAAAAGGTTATATTATCCGTTGTGACCCTAGGAATCTTTGATTCTGGCTTTTGACCTAAACTTTTTGATTTCGAAGTGTGATGCATTAGGAACACTGATGAATATGAAAATAATGGTATAGGTTAGTACTGCTATTAAGTGAGATATTGGCTGGCGTTAATTAGATCTGTGATGACATTATCTACATTGATGAGTTCCAACTCTCATGAAACAAATGTCCATGGATTTTGTTAGAGCATTCACAGTTGGTGTCCAGCTCTCTCCCCTTGATTGCCAAGGCACTCAACACATCTTCTGCCACAGCTCAGCTGTATTCATGTGAACAGGCCACTGCTTATTGTTTTCCCAACAGGTGACTGAACATGGAAGCTCCAACTCAAGAATTTCTTTGGATTTTGAGCATGACAACCAGCCAACCTCCGTCTTATTCACATGTCTCTGAGCCTTATTTTGCTCACCGTTATTCCATGGTCTTGCATTTCCAAGACAAACACCCAGATCACATCACTGCATTGGCCACTTTCACATAAGCTGGTATGGGTTGTAAGCCAAATAGGACATTGTAAAGTTTGTTTCCATTAAAGAAGAGAAAAAAATGAAAGGTTCAGGTTTCCACTAAAGTATTCTTTCTTCTCTGAGCCACTGTTCTTCCTACTTTAATTTAAATGTAAAAGGCTACATCAAGAAGTCCTGAATGTCTAGCAAGGAAGTTATAAAATGACAGAATAAATTTGCGTTTTAAGAAATAAATCATGGAGTAGGTTGCTTTTAACAGCTACCACAGGTTATGAGCAGCTGCTAATATCTATTAAGCATTTTTCACACAATTTTCAATAAATATTCATAATTAATATTTAGGTTGTGAGTCTCAGCCTGAAGGATCTCAAAGCAAAAAAAAACAAAACCAACAACCAACCAACCAACCAACCAAAAAACCAAATTCAGAAGATCCTGAATAGGCAGGCAGATGACATACAGGATGCTATGTATTTCTTCTTCCTGAAGAAATAAAGTTTTTATAGATAAAGCAGCAGAAATACCAATGGCTATGAAAAGTGTTGTGAGTTTTTCAGACTTGCCTACTTATAGCAGATAATATCTTTGTTATCAGATATTTGGGCTAGGACTTCTGCCATACACCTATATTGGAATAGCCTGTTTGTCATAAGAGGACTTACACTTACAGTACGTGTGGCATTTAGGTATTCTAAATCTGAACTCCAGTGCAGCAAGATGATGGACAGCTCTTCTTAGGTGGTTCAAAATTTCTAAGAGACAATAGTTTAATTTCAATGAACTCATTGTTCATTCTTAAGTTAAGAATTTTGGCATAATTCACAACCACTTTTAGACATAAGCCAGAGTTTAAATAATGAAAAGTCAAAAGAAAAACGTGATCTGTTAGTAGCAACAAAACGCATTTGCCACCTCTGTGAAAATCGAAGAAAAAACTGCAAATTGCTTTCTGGTGTATTCAACAAACTCATTATAATCAACCATACTACTCAATTCTGTCAGGCAGCAAGAATGTCTAACAAAATATACCCCACACAGACAGGACTTTCATAGAAATCCAACAGAGAGAAGGGAGAGTAAAAGGACATCAATGATAGTTGTCAGGATTTACTGGTTCTTCCATAAGACTGGAGAACAAAGAAGAGGCAAGAAGCATTTTTGCTATCAGATACTCAATTAACAATTCTAGCAAAGAGCAATTCTCATTCGCATCATCTGCTTCTGCTGTGAGAATGGCTCTGAGACTGCAGCCATGGGGAGGCATGTTTTGATCAAGTCCGCTGCTTTCCCTTTCAAAGCGAATGAGATAATGTGGCTGTGGAACAGCACCTTTTAATCAGATCAGCAGGATTCCATTGAAATGAAGTACAATGCAGCTGCAAGTTAGTATTTTTCTAAAACAGGTGTACTCTTCTCCCTTTGAAATTGTGAACACAGCCGTCGGCCCTGTATCCCAAACTCGGCTTCAGCAGAACTGTGCTCATCGTTGCCTTGTATTTTTTGCCCTTTTGTCACATTTTCTTTCCAAGCAAAGGAGATTTATATATGTGCCAAGAATGCCTTTAACTAACATAAGTCAAATGAGTTAGGGGTATTTTTTGCAAAGGGGGAAAGCAAGTTGAAAGTTAAATAAATTCCTTGCCTCATTTGCCCTTATAGTTAGTTTCACCTTTATGCCTGAACTTAAAAGAAAACATGGTAGAGGGCTGTGTTATCAAGTAGAAGATGATCAGAAGTAGATATTTTGGGAAAAAATGGACTGATGGACTGATTTTAACCCCTACACAGGCCTATACTCTCTGTTGCTTGTTAGTAAAACCTATGTTCCTCCCCTCCCTTTCATGTACACCACATAATAGATTAATTAGCTGTAGCTGATGCAGTTGTGGATGGAATAATGATCACAGTGTATAGCACACAGCTTGTGGAAGTCTGCCTAGGAATAAGAAAGTAGTAGTTACTAAGAGAATATAGAAAAAATCCGGAGATGTCTACCAAGTTGAACACAACAGGGGAAAAAGGAAGGTTGGGCACAGTATCTGTCAGTCTCTTTTAGAGATTCCTTTTTAGGGAATGGAAACAGGATGGACCTTTCAGATGTCATGGGGCTAAACTCAGGTGATGTGAACACCTCTTTTGCCGATTTGCTTTGTACAAGGAAGTTTCACATGATGCATCTCTCCGTGTGTGCAGAGGGTGACTTACTGCACAAGTGGTGATTTCTGCAGTCCCTCAGGTATGAAACACAAGACAAGGCACCAGCAACACAGGCTGAGGTTTGGGACTGCAGAATCAAAGGAGTAGGAACCAGTGTGTACCATTTCCATTGTTGTATGAAGGGCAGATAGGTAATTTCACATCTCTCCGGAATGACAAACACCTTGCAACAGCCCTCAGTTTCACACCCCTAGCAGCAGAAAATTGTTCTTTACCTAAGGAATTTAACAGCATGAGAGTTTTATCTCAAGAGCTATAAACTCCAGTTGTGCTTCCACTTAAATTTATGGAAAAAGTTTAGAGACTAATAGAATGGAAAACATGAGTGTCTCAAACTTAGAGAGTTGGCCTTCACAGATGGGAGTTCAGAAAATTCTCTGTTCAACAAGCACAGCAATGACATATAACTTACTCTTGTACTGGGAATGCAAGCTATTGCAAAAAAAGTAAGGAAATAGGTCAATGGTGTGCAGTCATTGTAATACATTTTTTCAATTCCTCACTGAGATTATTGAAAAATAGGAAAGTGGAACCCCCTTGTAGAAAGCATAACATAGTCAAATGGTTGTTTCCTTCTTCCTTTATCACTCCCATGGGAAGGAACACTGGAGGTGGACATTGGTGAGATCTTCTTGAGAAATAGGTAGATTATAAAATCTTTGGAGCCTGGAAAGCTGACACATTCACTACTGCCTGTAAAACTACATTTTCAGTTAAATGGAAGGATCTGTTGAACATATTTTATTAGAAGGAGCAAGGAGGGATGGAAGTGGGAGTGTATTAAAAATGAAATAAATGGTCTCTAGTGAAAATGCAGAGTTTGGGACTTCCTTATGGGAGTGTAAGAGCTTAGAAACTTGTATTAGATAACAGTTGCTTCAGCCCACATTTTAGATATCAGCTCAATATACCCACAACAGGCCCACAGGTAATAGCTGTCAGTTTTAAAGCTCTGTTTGCCTTGAAGCAGGGTTTAGAAAAGAATACTTATTTCTTATGAAGCTTGTATTGGAATTTTGTATGTTAAATTAACATTATTCCTCAGGGATTTTTAATTTAAAATCTTACATCCTCTATATTATTTATTTTTTTATTAGACTCCTGGTTTACTTTGCCTTCACTGCACCTCTGAGGCTCAAATGCTATGACTGTTATTTGAAGCTTCTCTCCCAGTGTAAAAGATTTTATGGCACAAAATAAGTAGAAACTCAAGATGAAAAATATTTAGCAGAAGATATCTAAAAGATAACAGATAGAAAGGAAACAGGAAAAAATTAAATGTAAAAAATATGAGGCTCCAAACCAGCTTCATTCCTGAAAAGCAAGAATAAGATTGGTTAAAGAAAGAAACTACTTATAATAAAACAAAAGGAGAAAGTTGTGTCTGACTGAGCTTCATACAAAAATTTCAGCTGATAATTCTAGCGCTTACAGTTAATGAGCAGAAACAGGCAACTCTGGAGGGCAATACATCTAGTATGTTTTAAATGCACATCTCAAGATGAAATGAATTGTCATCTTCATGTGCAGATTTTTCTGAAGTTATAAAGGAGGTCTGGGGGGCTAGCTCAGATTTAGGTGTGTAATTTTTAAGTGCCTGCATTAGGATAGATAAATTGTGTGCAAGCTATTCAAATATATGTTAATGACAAAATGAAGTGGAAAATTTAGCAGAAGACACTTTCAGAATATGCTTTAGAGAATCATCGAGTATACTGGGCTGATATCTAGACTAAAACACATTGACTCTGAGAATCTGATTCAAAATCCACTGCAATCAGTGAAAAGATCTGAAATAACACTGGCTTCAGGTAAATGACAAGTAAAACTCTTCTGTTTTAAAAGACATTTAGAAACATCCTTTCAACTCCCAGAAGAAATTAGTGCTGATTCCTACTAGACTTGGTCCTTGTCTAAAGACTTGTATTTCTACCCTTTTTTTCCCTTCTCCTCTCCACTCACAGACAGATTATCTTATATTCACTCTTTCAGTCCTTTACGTTATACATTTTGGCTGTTCCCACTCAACCACATCATATCCTGTTTTCTTTTCTCTTCCTTTCTTCTTAATTTGTTATTTAAAAATACTATTTTACTTCTGCTCTGATCTTTTTTTTTTTTTTTTTTTTTTTTTTTTACTAACTTTCAAATCAATTTAGGGGAAGCCAAATAATTTTTACTTGGATTTACTCCAACAGTTTGATCATCTCTTAATCACATAATTCCACTAAGGCCCTTATCTCACTTTTTTATCTATGCAGTAAACAGCCTTCACATAGATGCACACACCATGCAGGCACAGATAGTTTTTAAATTCCATCACTCATGCAGTTGCTAGGTTTTTCACTTTAAATATGAAAACAACAGAAATTTCAAGTGTGTCTTTAAAAGCAAGCTACTTTCAGGATTTATTTTCATACTCCAAAGCTAACTCCATTGCATCCAAAGACCCTTTCCAGTACAATTTGAGAAGGACGGACCCCACACATGCAAACACAGAAACACACACACACAGACGTGCACCTTTTCCTCCCTTCAGAAGACAAACCTGCAGTGTAATGGGACCAAGCAGGCAAAGAAATCATGACATATAATTTATTTCTAGGTGAGAGTCCAAAAGATGGGCAAACACAAGTCCACTAGCCACACTGCAACAAATCATCTACTTACTGCAGTACAATAAGGGAGCTTTTAAAATCCCTACTACTGCTTTATATATTTCCACAGGAATTTCAGGAAACACAAAGCAGTCAATTTTCAATAAAATTCTACTTCCCACCCCCTCCACGTTTTCTGCACGATTTCTTTTCTTGAAAGAAAAAGGTGCTAACAGCCGACAAACAGGCATTTCCTGTTATTTTTTCAAAAGACTGAATTAATTTTGTGATAACAGAGTGAACAATAAAGACTTGCTAGCATATCTGATCTTTTTGTATATCTAATGATTGGTGCCAGTACTCTAACACATGGGTAGCAAATGGCAGATCTCCCAGCATGCCACAGTTTCCAATAGTGATAACACAAAATGGGCAAGATGGCATATATATAGAAGTATATTTTGAATTATTGGTTAATAGATAGATTTTAAGAATGTGTATAAGAAACGTAGATTTTCAAAAGCAAATGTAGTGCTTAATAAAGTGACAATTTTATGGCCTGTGATGTCCTCTCTTTATTCACGTAAAACCACAGCACTCAAAACTCAGATGAAATTAAGCTTACCATAAAGATAACAGTTCAACATGTGAGGGTAGCTATCCTAGATTACTTGGCTGAGATTTCCAAAAGATATGTCAAATAGCAATAGCTGTAATGTTACTTTCATGAGTCAACAGCCATATATCACCAAGCTCATTTCATATAGACAAAAGCAATTCACTGCTCTCTGAGGTCTGGCTTGAAACAGTCATCTAGAAAAGAAAGATCCTATAGCCCGTTGTGATGCTGCTGAACACATAGGCATTCAGTCAAGAAATTTTGCATTAAATTGTTAGATCTAGCCAAGAACTATCACTGAGATAGAAAACGAATTACTGACTCTGTTTTGATGGTCTTAACATTGTTTAATATTTTCTGGCTTGACTGAGTAGGGATTACAAGGTCTCCATGAAGTTAGTAAATGTGGTACATACAGTAGGTTTAGTTTCTCCAATGAAACATTACTATTCTTATTTTTTATATGTATATAATTACAGTTCTATCCAGAGAAACAACTTTCACCATCTTCTGATATGGGCTCTATAATTAGTTTAATATCTATCTCATGCCTATTAAACTAGGGAAACATAGAATCCTCCTTCTTCATTGGTGAATAGGTGAACATAAATAAGAACATTCTCCCCATTTATCTTCGTGTGAACCTCCCCAGAGATCAGAGTTCCCAATTCCTCAATTTGCAGCTCTGAATTTAGTAGTAATGTCTGAAACATGGACATATTTGTATAAAATGCTTTGCAATGGCTTGCGTGTTTTATCTGAATATATGGTTAACACTTCTTTGGACCTTGAGCTCCAGAGTAGGATGATTTTTTAATTTATTTATTTAGTAACTCAATAAAAGATTCAAAGGGCAAGTCTATGCTTATCACAGGTGGGCAGTTTGTAGAGATTGACATATTCCTAAGGCTTTCAATTCTCAAATTTACTTTGTGCTAGCCACAGGTGTATAAGAACTGCAATTTGTGTAAGCCCCAAGAGAACTAATTATGTGTTAAGAAGAATGCACATTTTACTGTGTAGCATAAAACACAGAAAAATTACTATGCATCAGGCTTTTGAGAAGCAGAAGAACTTTAGGCAGGTAATAGGCATAGTTGTGCATAGGTTTATTCTAAAGTGAACTCCCCTGAAGGCTTATCAAAACAAATGTTTTGGGTGTGAGATTTTTTATTTAAAAATATCTTCTTCATAGTTTAGAATTTTGCCTCTGAACATGCTCTGTTTCCAACTACGATATGAAGGTCTTTTACAAAATCTAAAGCTTCAACAGACAATTACTTTTGTTCCTTCTGCTAGCCATTAAAGGCAAAGGTTAATTTTACAAGAAGTCAACAGCAAAGCTAGCGTCCAATGACACTAAGAGAGACTAACTGGTTATCTTCAGGTACAAAATTAGTAAAAAATGTCATATTACAGTAACAAATGAGATGGAAACTTGAATTGACATTGCCCATAGTCATGTGATCATTATTGCTATAAAATTTATAGCATAATTTAAATGTATGGCAATTATGGCTTCAGGAAACAATATTGCACACCACTGAATTTGTTACGCTGTCGTTTTCAGTTGTCTTTTGTGTTTGCATTGACGTGTGTGTAAACATATGTTTTTTACTTACATGGAAGATCTGAATTACAGATCTTAGAAAGATCTGGCTGCTTGCACCAAAAGTATGTGAAAGATGTGGAGATGGCATATAGCAACACAGGTTGGAAGTAAAATGTATAATCTGATCTATGGTAGTGGAGCTACATGAAGGAAAAAAACACATTGATTTAAAAATAGCCTGTTTGTCAGAAAATGTTTTCGTGGAAACTGATTCAGACCAAGAGTGTTTTTTCCTTATCTTGCCTACTCTCCACAAGAACACTTGACTGCAGCATGGTCAGGCAGTTCATATTTGATGCTAAAAACGCATCCTTGAGTCAGAGGTTAATGTGTTGTGAGAGCAGACACAAACCTGGATCTGCCATACAAAAGGAAAATGGTCTATGGTTTTGGAAATGGCCATTAGGAAGAAACAAGAAAGGAGGGATCCGAATCTAGTTCTTGGGGTTGCAGAAATGCTGAAAGGTTTTCATGTCATTCAAACATGTTCTTGAAATTCTTATTTCCTGTCTGAAAGGCTGCAGTACCTCTCTCATTCTAGCACATAAATGCCTATGGTAATCACAAGTCCATGATCCGAGCCTAAGGTCTTCTACAGAACACCATCCTCACAGGGCCTAGACAGATAAGCTCTTTCTATCTCTTTCTTGGAAAAACAAGGTTTAATTGACAGTGTGCTTTCTTTGTCTGTATATTTTTAGTGAAGATATGCTATAGGTCCATATATTAACTGATCTAACTCAGACTTTCTTGCTAGGACACTTTGGGTGTACTGAGGATAGCTGAATACTAACATAGACACTATATAATTAGGCTTAATTATGGGTACTCTTGAATGAAAATCGATCATTCTGATCTTTGTCCTAAAATTAGGAGCTGAAGCCATAAGAGTTCATTTTGGAAGGTACTCTGATTAAGAGATTGACAGTAAGACCAACAGTATCTGGCTGTACAGAAGAGCTGATGATGTTCTAACTGGTGATGCCTGACTTAAAATGCAACATCTTTAATACAGAGATAATTCTACTACCTGAAAACATCCATTCAGAAACCTGGGGAAATTAAATACTTCTTTTCATGCGCCTTTACTACTCTACCCTTCTGAAAATACTGAGTTCATGTGTAAAACAGAAAACTTTCCTGGCAGTAAAAGAAAGTGAGTCGTGCATTCAAGTAGTATGACAATAATCTCGGGCATTTTCTTGGGCCAAAGCTCTTTATCTCATCTTCTGTATCTGTCAGAATGGCTGTATAAAGAACAAATGTACCTGTGGCTCATCACAGCCTTGCTCTCTCTTCCAGAACACCCTTCTCACAATTTGTCATCAGTCTATGATTCTGTGAAGTCCTACTGTTTGGAAATGGTGTAACTGAAAAGGTCCCTGGACTCTGCAGGAAGTTCCAGCTCAGTCTACAGAAACACAGGCCATCACCTATGTGCTAGTGTGTCTGGAAGGACTGCCTCTATCTCTACCACCAGTCTTAGTAGGCTATTGCCTCTTGACAAATCGTTGCTTCATATGTTCAAGGTTCAAACTCAGCTACACGCATAAGTGGGGCTACAAAAGCCTTAGGGATGTTTATTTCAACAATTTCCTGGAGTTCAATTTACTCTGCATTAAAGAAGCAAAATGTGAGATCCTTTAACTCAATCCCAGATATGAACACTGCCCCTGCAAGGAAGGAAAACATTTCCTCTTTTCTTCTGCCACAAAGTCAGCCATGCAGCCATTCAAGAGATTTCATCACCAACAAAATTTCAAGCCTCTGCACAAGTTCACTGCCTTTTTTTCTGAGAGCAGAGATAACAGCATTTTATTATTTTCTTCCTTGAAATATATATGTTGTTACTAAACAAGTGCCCTCACCTGGGTTTGTAAATATGTCTAATGATGCTTGTCTTTGCATGCCTGGTCCCTAGTTCATCAGCAGATACTGGGAATACCCTCCCCTGTGATTCTGCAATTTCTACTCTCACCTTATTCCACTTACACAATACATATTTGAATCAGATCCTTGCTGTGTCAGTGCAATAAGCAAGTGCCTTCAGAGAAAACCTAAAACATCTTCAGAATCTTTTGAGGATTAGAAAAACTAGTAAAATGACATTTTATTCGTGTTTAACCCCCATAAGTGATTTTGACCTTTCATGGTGGATTTGCTTAAGTGAGCCTGAGTCATATCTTGAGCTGCATATCGTTCCACAGTTTCACAGTGCGAGGGCCGATGCAAACATTTTCTTCATCTCCAGTGAACACAGATTTTATCTACAGTTTTTCACTCAAGTCTCAAGTTAAAAACAAAACAAATGTTTAAAACAAAAATACATATATCTGAGTTACCCAGGATTCTTCAATCCAAGCTGCCTATCTTGATGCAATATCAAACAACTAAAAGGAACCTATAGCTGAGTTGCTGAATATGTAGGCTAGTCTCATGGATTGGTCAGCATGGTACTCTTCAAAATGCAGATAGTGGTATAGTAAGGGTACCATGGCAAAACACAAAAGTTCAGTTTATCAAAGATAAAGCTGGTGTCACAATTCCTATAAAATAATTCTTTTAGAATAATTTTTCTTCTGTTTTCTGTTTATGAGTTAACTATCAGCTATATCTAATTTCCTCCATGTATCTTTAGGTAGTGATGGGACATACAATTTCTGATAATAATTTCTTGTGAGCCATTTGTTGGGCATTTGAAATTCAAACCAGGAATCATATTAAAATGAAGTTATGTTGACACTGCTGTTTTTGTCTGATTGGAAATGTGAATTATGTTAGTGAACTTGCTTTACATGACTATTCTCTTCTATTAGCTTAATATTATCTATTTCCACAAAAAAACCCTGTCATACTTACAGGTAGTGAAAATATGTTACAAAAGGAAAACACAGACACCGCTGAAGACAATTTGCTTCTTCAAGCAGGTATGTGTTATTGTCTCAAAGTTTTGCTTTATTTTTTCTGCTTCAGTTTTACCCATACTTCACATAATACTTACAGTGAGAATATTTACAGATGCAGGATTCCAAAAGTATCTGAAAATAAAAAGAAAAAAAGAGACAGCAAATAGCAGAAACAGTTTTCCTAGCACCTTGCATATTGACATTTCATTCCAGCATTGTAAAATTATGATTCAAATCTTGTGGCTAATATTATATTTTAAATGTTTCTTCAGATTTCAGTTAATGTCTTCCCATGTCAAGAAAGCAGGTGCTCAGCAAATAGACTCTTCTGGATGAAGACTGGTATTAATTCTCTCTCTGCATTCTTTCTGGGATCAAAAGATGGACTTCAGCCGCTCTGTTTAGTTAAAGACTTCTAAATTTGGAAGGAGATCACAATTTTTACTGTAATATGAAGTTGATGACATTCATACTGTAATCCATTAGAGGCTGAGCTGAACCATCAAATTCATTTCGATTGTAATCCCAAGCACTTCAAATCCGGTTGTCCATAAGGGAAATTTAAATACATTAAGTCAGTGAAGATCTGTAGCTCTTCATGTGTTGTTAAGAGATCTCAAAAAACCCCCAATCTTATTAGAGAGAACATATGACATTTTTACCAGGTAAGAATTAATTTGAATAGCTGATTAAAATGCATTACACTTGCTTTGTAAGTTTTTGTACTTCTTCACCTTACACAACATGAAATAAACATTCAGCATCTTTTTTATTGTTTGATCCTATTTATATCGTTTTTCACAAACACATAGGCTCTTGGTTAACATTTTACATTAGTATCCCTAATTACACTGTTCTGATCAACTTGTAATTATTCTGTGTATAAATACAAATATGGTTTCCTGACATTTAACTTTGTGCACTAGTGAAGTTAAAGCAGCTATTTATTTACAATAGCGTGGTACACATTATGCCATGAAATCTAAATCACACTCTAGTTCAAATGTTAACAATGAATTAGAAATATTCATTAAATGTACAGGAATGGAGGGTAAATTCAAGGTGGTACTGTATATTCCTTCAACAGGAATTGCAAGAAATACTGCTTAATGACTGTGAGACAATCGTTTAGACATAATTTAAACGTCCAAACTTAAGATCTCCCAAGGCATAAGAACCTGAATGGTTAATAGGGCGATTAATATTAAGAGTTTGCTATTATGAATGCTAGAGCTTCATTTAGAACACGTGAAGGTCATTGAAATTCAGAACTACATATACTTGTTAAAATAGGGGTTTTGTCACTATACAATATTTAAGAGTATTTTTACCCTACTCCCAAATGTCTACCATTACTAGATTTATGATCTGGAAGTTTCAGGATTCTCAAAGCCATCTACAGAAAAAACAAAGAGTTTAACCATAATTCACCTGTAGGTCAGTAGCATATTTGTGTTCATGTTCTCCTTGTTTCTTTGGATTTTAACTGGTCTGATTTAGGATATTTTAAGAGTTTTTAAGGACTTTTTCTTCTTTCATTTTCCACACCTTTTGTGTCATTCTAATTTGTTTAAGTCTAGCTGCCCCCTTTCCATTCACTGACTAACAATTCTACTGAAACTAAGGGTTGTAATCCTGACAGACTAATTTCTCTAGACTCTCTTCCTACTGTGAAAACAAACAAACAAACAAAAAAACAAACAAAAAATAGTGCAAACAAAAACCTTCTTGATGATTTCTTAAGTGTGAAAACAGAGCATTTTTCTAGCCTGTCTCAAGTAGATGTTCAAGATGAAAAAGAGAGATGCAAAGGGGTTGAGTCACTGCATTGTGTGGGATCTTTAATGTTAATTTTCTGCCTTCATATACCAGGAATTTGACTGAGAAGTTAGCTCCAGTGACACGAGATACTCCAAAAAGAAGAAAAGTACATCTAATTCCTCCTTTCTGCTCTCATCTTTACAATGAGAAGAAGAAGAGCACTTATTAGAATTTAGTTCAAAAGTAGTAGCTGCAGCCCTCGTGTCCCTGAGTTCAACAAAGGCTCCCAGAACTCTTAGCTCAATAGAAATTTGCACAAATAAAGTAGTTCACTCGCATTTCAAACTGGACAACAGTCTTTAATGTTTAACTCCCAAAGGAGGTTCCCCTTTTGCAGACTCCCAGCCTCCATGGCACCTTCAAAAGTTTCAGTGCCTTAAGAAAGATCATTATTTCTTTTATATGGTTCTTTAGAGCTAACTGTGTCTGTAGGTTTTTCACAAAGTATTGAGCTGAGCAGCACTTGTGTCTATACTAATGAATTAAAAGAATCCACAGAACTTTCCCCTGCTGTGGAATTCAATCATCTCTTCCACTGAAATTGAGAATGTCCCTTGAATGGTGTAGCCTGAGACATTGAGGTGGTGGAGCAGGTCCAGAGACAGGAAACGAAGCTGGTGAAGGGTCTGGAGAATAAGTCTTATGAGGAGACGCTGAGGGAGTTGGGCTTGTTCAGCCTAGAGAAAAGGAGGCTGAGGGGAGACCTTATCACTCTCTACAACTACCCAAAAGGAGGTTGTAGAGAGGCGGAGAACGGTCTCTTCTCCCAAGTCACAGGTGATAGGAAAAGAGAAAATGGCCTCAAGTTGCGCCAGGGGAGGTTCAGATTGGATATTAGGAAAAATGTTTACACTGGAAAGGATATTAAGCATTGGAATGGTCTGCCCAGGGAAGTGGTTGAGGCACCATCCCTGGAGGTATTTAAAAGAAGGGTTGACATAGTGCTTAGTGACATGGTTTAGTGATGGTTTTTGTCAGAGTTACGTTGATGGTTGGACTAGATGATCTTAAAGGTCCCTTATAACTCAGACAATTCTATGATTCTGTGGCTCTTTGATTTGTGCTAAGTCCATATTTGGAAGTTAGCAGAGACCTGGGGTTATTCTCAATAAGCTGTTTGGACATAGTCAACCAGTTTCAGAAAGTAAGAGCTTAACAGTTTGGACTTGATCATTCCCAAGGTAGTTATCCTCGTTTCCAGTGAACAGTCAAATACAGCTTTACTTTACTAGTGAAGATATAGCTCATCTAGGGCTGTGACACCCTGGGTCAGATGAAACTCTCTGAAAAGAGAGGGTGAGAGGGTGCATCTTCCCAAAGAGAAATGGGGTACACTTAGTTTGGGGAAAATTACAGAGTACATGGAGAACCCAAAATAGACTGTGACAGGCAAACACAGCCCATCAAGTATGAGCAGGTTTTCCAAGAACAGCAGAGAAAAAGCATTCAACAAAGTCTTGGAAATGGCAGAATGGGGTTTCTTGGAATGTTGTCTTTAAGGAAAAGATGGAAGAAGATCTGTCTTCACCTTGGGGGTTCCACCTCTTATGAATTAGCAGTAATTCTTTCTATAGATGTAATTTATTAGTTTGTCTCTTTTTAATCTCTCATAATGTAAGGCAGTCTAACTAGTAATATTAATTACAGCATTAGGTGACTCTCATTCTCATAACTGTCGTTTCAGTGATATAACTTAAATTAAGAACTTTATTACCTTAATATTTCTCATTTAGCACAGACTGCTATACAAACGTACAAGCTAGGGAAGGCAGAAACAAATCACACCAAAGAATTTTTTTAAGATTATTTCCCAAGACTGATTTTTTTTTCCCAAAATATCCAAACATATTACTAGAAAGTGCTGCATATCTACATGACACTTTCCTAGCTTCAGTATTTAGCAGGAAAACAAAAAACATTCAATTTTACAACCCTGCACAGAGAAGTGCCAAGAGATACCAATTATGCAAATATTTTTGGAAGGCAAGAATCTGGTGCTTTTTGTCATGGTGGCGTGTCATTTTAGTGCCAAACTTTTCAATTGCAATGTGTATTTTCAAGGTACTTGGAATCCATCTGCCCTGCCTGTAGTGTTAAACAGCAGCATGAGGAACATTATAGGAGCAATCAAAAAATCCACCTTCTGAGCTAACCTCTCACCAAAGGAAATATTGAAGGCCAGGACAAGGGTAGAATCTGAGATCCCACTGCCTTCTGGAAGTGACTTTCGGGATCTAAGGCACAGAAGCCTCTTCAGAAATTGCCACATAGTGACCGGAACAAAAGAATAACTTGATGGCCTACTAAGTGTGCCTGTTCAGGAAATGAAATTCTCTTTAATTTATGCATCCTGCCTCAGGGATTTTTTTATTACTTTTATATTCAAAAATAAATTTATAAAATGCCTTAACATTCTTGGTAGCTAACGGCAAAACCCAGCACTTTAAGGCTGAGTTTTAAGCATTTAAGGCTTTAAGGTTTTGCTTTCTCATGATTCTTGTCATTTTTTAACTATTCCTATGTAGTGCAATGAATCTTTTAAAATGTCTTTGCATTTTGCAGAGTGGCGTTATTTTATCACTTTTACCTGTTCCTTTTCCAGCACTTTCTGTTGCATACTGTATACTATGTTTGGTATTGAGGACACTTCCTGCATGGTTGGAGTATACAGTTTTGTAACCATTCTGGCTGAAGAAAATTTTAATCCATTACATGAGATATGGCAGCAACCACCACAATTATGGTGGTTAAGGTCTTTAAGGTCCAGACAAGGTACAACTGATTTCATCCACCTGCAAAAAACCTGCTTTTGTAGAAGCTCTCTCACATCTTTGATTAAATGTGTACTGCTGTTCATTTAGAAGATGATCTGAATTTCCCCTGACTCTAAACAGCACTGAAGAAAGGAGACTTTATGAGTTACCGACTCAGTACTCACTTTTAGATTTATTATTTTCAGATCATGGAACCAGCAGATGTTGACTACTTTTTCAGAGACATTACAGGAAATCATGCAAAATTATAAAAGTTCTAAGTGGTTTTACTGAAAGGAATAAATATATAATTAGAGTGTTATTAAAATTCAGATGTTTCAATTTTTTATTTCACAGCTATTATGACCTAACTGTTTCTGGTTTACTTAGAGATACTTGAGTTCACAGACCATTGACCGAATGGCCTGCAACGGCCACTCAGAAATCATTATGCTCTTTTATGTTAAGCTGGTTTACACATAAAGACATTAAGACACATTTGGAAGAGGAATAGGGCCAGCTAGGGCCAGCAAAGATGGCTGAGATGTATGGCAGAATTTACACTTAGTAAAATCATTCAAAAAGTTGAATTATTTAGTCAGGAAAAGAGAAATATTGAAAGAGACTTGAATCATGTTATCGATACAATATAAAACATACAGAAAAAAAAAAAAAAAAAAAAAAAAAAAAAAAAAAAAAAAAAAAAAGAAAGAAAAAAAGAGTTATTGTCATCTGGCCTAGCCACAGTATATTGAAAGAACACAACATCAGAAAATGAAATAAAAAGAAGATAAATACACAGCATTTTATAAAAGATGCTTCTACACCAAATAGTCTCAGCAAACAGAGTTAGTAGTACAGAAAATCATGAGAGAATTCTAGGTCTTAAAAAAAAAGATGGATAATTTTATACCCACTAATAACATTTGTAACTATGGTAGCTAAGACAACGATAAGGCTAATCAGATCTCTTGTTGTAGGGTATACTCTGATACCATGCTGCAGTCAGGTAGGAATTGTTTGTATCCTGTGTAAACTGTAATTTAATGCAGCTGGTTACATGTCCTGTGAAGGAAGCTTCTGCTCAAATATTAGGTGAAGGCAGTACGAGAATCCGTCCTTTGCACAGTGACTGTGATTTGGAATAACCAGTCTTAGCGGTGATATCTAAATTTAGTTATGGGTGAGACTGTTAAACACATTAGTGAGAATAACAGCATAGATTATTTTCCTTGAAAAATGCACTATTTTACATATAAAATTGTTAAAAGAGAAATTGTTTTAATTTTAGTTTGCTTGACTTTTATGTCTTAAATTTAGACTTTTACATAAAATTTGTAGAAACAGTAAAATGCAAAGTAGCTATGGAGAAGCTGCATAAAACAGGAAAGATTTCAGGCTTATGCACATTTTTTACTTTACACCCATTGTAAAACCATGGTTTCCTGGGATTGCTTATAAATACGGTGACAGCGATAACAACACAAATACCATGTTGATAACGTGCAAAAATCTAGAAACTGAGCTGATGCTGAAAGGCTAGATTACTACACACTTTTTCTTTGATTAAATTATGTTTTAAACCAGATTGCAGAAATCCAGTTAATTTATCCTTTTAATTGAGGTACTCTTTCAAGTTGTCAAACTTATAACCATTCTTGTGAATTAGTTTTGCTTTTTATTTCACTGCTGAGAAAGAAGGTGTTTTTACCACCTTCAGGGTAGAAAAGAAAAACACTGATACCTATTTTTTGCAATTGTGTAGAATTCAGTATCACAGGCTGTACACATACAATTATTCAGAAAATGCTTAATACCTTTCTCTGGTAGATATAAGACTGGTCTTGACGTGCAGAATAACAAAAGCCAGCATTTTATCAGAAGCTTTCAAGAAAAATGTGAGAGTGTCCCTCTTTTTACAAATGGAGAAACTGAAGCACAGGGTGGTGAAATGACTTGCCAAGGAACTGGACAGACCGATGGCAGGAACGTCCTGTATAGCACCCATCCAAACCAGTTTCAGAGCACGATAGGTGAGATGCAGGGAGTTGTCATCCAATTCAGCTTCTCCTCTGCCTGGCCTCCTCTATGCAGAGATCACTTGGGGGGAGCTGCAAAATGGCTCAGCCAGGGGTTGTCTCGAGATTGCATCACAATAAGAACTGAAACCTACTGGAGCCTTAGCTCTCTTAGCAAACAAAATGTCCTGAGTCCCATCCCACCACTATTCCCATGACTTTGAGTGCTAGACATCACAAATTGGCAACAGAGACTTAGCTATCACACCACCAGAGGTAAATATCCCAGACAGTATAATCCACTCAGGCATAATCCTGCACCCCCACAGAATCAGGAAATATAAACCGCAAGGTTTGGGGAGAATGGGGACTCTTCCAACGATACAGCTGGCCTGGAGGAGATTCGTCCCCCCCTTGTCCAGGACGCTGTACAGGGTAACTTCCCAGGGACTGAGCGACCTTACCTAAGAGAGAGGGTAAGTGAGGGTAAGTATGGTATATGGCGTGCTATTAAGACTGTGATTGGTGCACTCTTTTAAGGTATTAATATCTAGCATGCTTGTGGTTTGTGTTGTCATTTGTCAGGATCATTTGTAGGTTGCAATAGTATATTCTGCAAATTGCTTTTAAATTGCAATAGTGTAATCGCCACTGTATACATAGAACTTGCAATAGTGACGTATTGGACCTGTGAGTGAAGTCCAAATAAATTGTGAATTTGAACCTCTCAGTGAAGTCCTTTCTCCCATTTCGTCACATGTCCCTAGAGGCCAGACCTCCCAAGTCCTGCCCCCCTGGGATATGCTCTTAAAGAGTCTTCTCTGCTCAGAAGATAAAGTTGTCAGACAGCTGGTCCGATTGAACATATAATTTTAACCATGTGTTGCAAGTAAACATTTGTAAATAAACGCGGTCTTTATTGCATTGCACTTCAATAATGATAGGGTTACAAAGGAATGTGTCTAAATAGTGGTGAAGAAAAGTTAAAATTGCCTCCCTAGGGGCAGTTTTATGATCTATAAAGAAGGTGAACGTGGAACAGGCATTTAGGTAACTGTATAAGAGTCTCTGCTTTGCAAAGTAAGTCGGTAGTTACTATGGTTGTAAATATTCTGTGTCACTTAGGCAAAATATGTGGAAAACATAGTGAGTCAAACTGGGACTTCTCCTTTGCAAGGAGAAACATGATACAAAATATATGTGCAAAACATATTGCTTTTTCTGAATAGCTCCATAAATATGGCTCTATTTAAAAACATGGGGAGAAAGCTTAGCCCAGGCCAGCTTCAACTCAGACTTACGTGCCATGTACTAAGCATCTTGCGATGAAAATGTTCCTGTGGAAGAAGCTACTTTACCTCAGCAATAAGGCTACAAAACATTTTCTATTTTCTCCTTGGGTTCAGGGGCAGAGGGGAGTTCTGTTTCTTCCGTAAACACACTCATCTTATTTGGCAATAGACATATTTACATGAAAATAGGTGGAGTTCAGTTAATGTTGCTTACACTTTGTGTGATTACTAATCACAGTGGGATTGCAGTGTGACCTTATGTGACATTATTCACTTCTATGGCAAATAAATATGACCACAAGCATACGTAGCCAGAACAGATAAAAAGCAGAAATAGTCAAATCTATCAAAATCTAAATTTGCTACTTATATAAGAATAACATTGACATAAGAGGGAAGATGTCATCTAAAATTCGGAATGGATGAGGAGATACAGTATTCTGAACAAAGGTGTTTGATGCTATTTCAGATACCCTAAAGTATTTTGTCTGCCCTGCTGATGTCCCTCCAAAGATGGGAGTCACAGTTAGGTCCTGCCAGTCCTGTGTGAATGTTTTGTACACTGTATGGCATCTAAAAGGACACCAGACAACCATGTTAGGCACCTGAATTGCTTCTCAGATTTCTCTGCAGCACCCTGGAGAACACACAGTCAAAATATATGGAGCAAAAAAATTTATCTACAGTTAATGTGGAGTTCAGTAAGTAAGGCTGCATCTAAATTGCTTGGTAAGTGTCTCTGTGGCAGGCTGGCAAGTCCTGGTCTCCTTATCATTCAAGTCAGAGACCTGTTAGGAGTGCAGAGTGGCAGCTTTCCAGCCTGCACACCTGAGCTCCCTTTCCATAAAAGAAATTGTTCGTTTTTTCCAAAGGAATATATGACTACATTTAAGCTTTTGCCAGGAAAGGTTTGGGTAAAATGTCTTTTTACTTCATACTAAAAATGTGGTAACTGAAGTAGACTTCATAATCCAGTCCGATTTTCAAGAAAACTGTAGGAAAAAGGTGAGCAATAAGACTTGCCTGTGTGTAACATGCATGAAATTGGTATTCATTATCCTAGACTGTCTGTTGCACAAAAAGACACTGATCTAATATGTGTTAGGCCATAATATAGAGAATGGAAGATTGCTTGCACTTTCCTCTTCATGGCTGCTTTCTCTATGCTTTCAATCAGATTTTCTGGCAGCAACTTAAGCAGCAATAAAAGTATAACACAAATTTCTCTTCATTTCAAACTGTTACAATAACAGATTAAAATTCCACACTTTGTCAGCAGTCAAATAAAGCACATAAACCTAGGTAGTGTGAAAACATTGCAAGGTATGTGAACAATGGACTGAATAAAATATAAAATACATAAAGGTAATTCATCAGTTAACAATAGCATGCATCTAATGCAATTCTTAGGTCAAGTTGTTTAGATAAACCACAAGATTTAACATATTTATTCGTATGCAATTTTTTAAAAAATTAGAAATCACAAAAACTGCATAAAGGCTATTATATATTGCTAGCAAAGGTTAATTGGTGGATTTACCGTATGATGCTAATATGTATCAATAAATACCAAATAAAAAAAAAAAATCCAATAAATACTGCAAGGTGCAACATTTATTCTAAATTTCTAGTGCAGATAGTCTTGATTCCCAACAGAAAATTGTGCTTCCTTTGCATGTTAATCAATAAGTCCAGATTTATGTGGATCAAAGCGATCAAAGAACATCAATCAGAAGTCCAGCAGAGTGCAACTATCAGTAAGATAGGTATATAAAAAACTGCTAAATTACTTAATTGCCTATTACATTAAAAGTTGCCTTTCTATATGTTGATATTATACTGTTAAACTTTTTTCGCTTATTCTCTATGCAAACATCAAATATCAAATGAAAACAATTAAGAGAAAGAAAGAAAGAAAGAAAGAGAGAAAGAGAGAAAGAGAGAAAGAGAGAAAGAGAGAAAGAGAGAGAGAGAGAGAGAGAAAGAAAGAAAGAAAAAGAGAAAGAAAGAGTGAATGCACGCTTACAACTCCTTCTAATTTATATTGAAATTCCCTGATGGTATCCCTACAGATAATGTATAATCCTCTTCTTGATTTAAAATAAATTTTTATGTTAGCAAAATGATAAAACAATAATAATCACTGTACCCCATAAATTATACTGTTATTTTAAGCTTATTTCTCTGTGAAAGCCTGTATCTTGTGGGCTGCAAAAAATTATGCATTATCTGAAAAACTTTATTCTTGGCATTCTTGCATTCTTTCTTAGAGAACTGTTCCTATTAAAATAGATGAATGAGTTTTCTGATCTAAGTAATAGGGCGAGCTGGAGAACAACAATTCTGTTTTGCAAAACTTGAATATTTAGCATGTTTATACTTCTAAACTAGACTAAAACCTAGATATTTTGGTTTTTTTCTTCCAAATCAAGAAAGTGTCAAAATACATGTTTTTAAAGGAGAAGTGATCAGTTCAGCTTTAACTCCTTGTGTTTCTCTTTTGTGGACTGGTTTCTATCTCTTTCTCATCATTTTGTCATAAATGACTGGAAAGCTTTATGAAAATTTTCCCACACAATTTTTTTCCCCACAAATGTTATGGCTCAAATGAAAGAGTGTATTATAAAAAAATACACCAAGATGAAAATGTTCTGATTAGGGTTTACAGTCACTATCTTTTAAAAACGAATAAACAATACAAATAGTAGACAGTTTTTTAATGAAACTTTTGAGTAATTTATAGAGTTTCAAGTTCAAAAAATGCTCTCTCAAAAGTACTTAATGTAAAATAACCAAATGATCACTTGGGTACAAGAAGAGAAACTCAGTGTTGAAACTCATTGTTGAAACTTATCCATTGATTTGATGAATTTTTCATTTCCTTTGGAAGTTCACAGTACATAATCACTCAGTCCAAATAAAATTTAAGATTTCATTCAGAACAACATTACATATCTTGTTCTTCTCTTTTTCACATGGGATTAAAAACTTGAGACATACTGAGTAGCTTACCTACTTAAGTTCTTAAATATGATAACAAGTAGGACTGATGCAGAATGGGAAACGAGCTCTTCCAGTCTATTCCAATACCTTATGGCATCTTGTAAACACTCTTTCTCTTGGTCTTTACTGAGAAGTTTTGGACTAACTTCAACAGTTTGTTTCTGACAACGTAACATATGAATCCCTTAATTTGCTTCTGAACTGAAATCAGATATAGGTGGTTCCTTCCTTATGAAGGAAATATTTCCATGACATCAGTGTCCCAAGGTTCATTCAGAAAGGTAGCTTTTTCAGGGTATCTAGTATTTATATGTAATACAAACTTGGTTTGAATTTCTTTTCTTTACATTCATATCCAAATGTAGCAGAAGGATTCCTTTCTATCAAGATGCTTCCAGAGGTATTTATGCAGCAAGAGTTAATAAGCTATTCCTTGCTTTCTGCATACTGAAATTCTAAAGCATATATAATCATGGCTTAGCTTTTCCTTTGAAATTGCTGAAGCTTGTTTTTGTTTATGATCTGTCTTGAGTCTCTATAACAGACTGTCCAGGCTGTGTAACAGTTTGTTTTCGACTCTGTTTAGATGATGTAGTGTTATCTGCAGTTGTTTATTTGTATTTCATCTTCAGGAGAATCTGGTATGCACCAGACAGCTTTGTCCTGATAAAACCATCTTATTAGAGCTTGGTATTCCTGTCTGAGCTTCTCCTTGTGCTTTCATTTTCTTTGTTCCATAGAAAACTAAAGGAAGCCTGGCCCAGCCTTAACATTGCTTTAGTGTTATACGTACAATGTTTCTTATTATTTACAAGCTTGTTATTTTAGAACATTGCTACAGAGAATATGTTTAGCATGTTAGATATTTCCTCCAGCACCACACTTGTAATATATAAGGAGCTTTATTTTATGTTTAAAACCAAACATTGTTCAACTGTTAGAGATATTAATACTATTAATCAAGTTTAAAAACAGCTGTCTTTCTTAGAAAAAAATTTAAGGACAAACAATAAAGCATTCTGCTTTCAGGGCTTATTTTAGATTCAGTCTTTTCTTACATTTTGTGCAATGACAGTATTTACACTGAAAAAAAAAACCACCTTAAAAAAGTCCTTTATGTCAAAAAAGCCTCAAATGAAGTTCAAATGTTTGAGAAATTAAAGTAATATCCTACCAGTTTGTAAATTACTTATCTAGATCTGGTGAAATTTAGCCTGAGGTACTTAGACTCCAGTCTGATGAAGCAATAAAAAAACATTAGTGCAGGACAGTTAAATTTCCAGATTACTAAGAGGACAAACACAAAGCTTACCTATAAGAAGACATAGCCAGACTATTATAGGGGTGTCATCACACTTTGAAACTCAGAAAACTGCTGGGACATACCATCTGTTGGTAAGGATACAAAAAGATAGCAAGTGGCTAAGTAACAGTCGACACATTTGTCAAGAACGAATTATGTCATTTCAAAGAAACTTAAATCTGTAGTAAGAGATAAAAAGACTTGTCATATACCACAATGTAAGTAGTGTGTGTGACACTGCCACACATCATGTTCTCCCTACAAAATGAGTTAAAATTCATCCGGATCAAAATATTGTGAGTTGCATATACAATTAACTGAAGATCCATACTGAAAAAGTAGGCATCATGGTGCAGTGTTAAAACAGAAAGCCATGTCAAGTGGTGATCCACAGAAGTCTATTCTGAAACTGGCACTATTTAATATTTTCATTAATTATGTGGACAGTGTAATAGAGGCAATGTTTATTAAATTTACAGATGATACCAAACTCAGAGCAGATGCAAGCACATTGAAGTACGGGCTTAGAATTCAAAATGATTTAAAAAAGGAGAAAATAATATAAATTAAATAGAGTGCAATTCAAAATGGGACAAGAACAAAATATCACTTTAAATTAGATATAAATAACTAAAGTGCAACATTGAAATCAACAGTCAGACAGCAGTGCTGGTAAAAAATACTGAAGTACTGTCTGGCTTAGTTACAAACAGTGGGCATATAGCACTGTTTGATAAACTCTGTGGTATTGTGCTTGCCCTCCAGCAGCTCCTTTAGTAAAGCATGTCACTGTTGGCTTTTTTTCATACCTCAGAGTCACATCTGCATGTCTCAGGTATGCTAGGGCACCTCAGGTGTCCCTTGGCACCTCTGTGTGTAGGTAACTGAACTGAGTCTTACATAAATACAGCCTGTGGAGCCCAGGGGGCTATTTAACTCACCTGAAAGTAGGCTTATACACATTGTCAAATGAATAGCTCTCCACGCTACATTGGGCTTGATTCAGTGACCTCCAGATGCCATTTCAGGAAAGCACAGGTTTCTCACGAGTGGCATGTCATACCTGGCAGTCTCACCTGGATCTTTCAGACACATTAGGTACCTCAGATAACATTAGGCCCCTGTGTCCGAGCAGCTAAATCAGGCCTTACATTTCCAGTGACTCTGGTGGATTCACATGATTCTAAATACAGTGTTTCAGCTGTGCGTTTCAAAGACCACACAAACATGTTTGGACATTTAGACTTGCACAGTCTGAAATTAATTCCATTCTGATTGGATGAAAAAATTCCATTTGCTTACCTCATCAGGACTGAGTTAAAGTATAAGAAAACAAGATTTCTTATACAAAATTTTCAATCCCAAAATACAGGAAACATTGCAAAGGCTGATTTCCTTGTCTGTGTGGCAAGGACAGTACTGCTTCTAAATTGTGGAAAGTTAGATTTAATTTACACACAAGTAGAAACTTTTGGTCTGTACAGATGCTGAAGATTGTCTTGGAATATTGTGGAATTTCTGTCAGTGGAAGTTTCTGAAAACAAGTTGGAGAAATAGCTACCATGAATGATTTAAGTCTAGTTTATCCTTTCTTAGGGACAAACTATTAGACTTCTCAACATGCTTTTCAATCTGCTTTCTGTGAGTCCATAATCTTAAGGTATAATGAGGATCATTTCTCTTTTGTATTTCCTGCTCTGGTCATGATATTGTTGGCATTTAAATCATCACCGTTTAGTTTTTGTGTTAACATTCTAACTAAAATATGACAGATCATATCTCTTACAGCTATACATATGGGATGGCCATTGCCAGACAAATAACACTTCGCAACTGTACTTTTTTTCAGTTCCACAGAGGAAGAATCGAAACATCTTGAGGGGAGAAGGGATGGAGAGGGAGACGCTGCAAAGGGGAGAGTGCAGGGGGCAGGTCTTCCGCATTTTACAGGAGTAATTACACCTGCACAGAAATTTTCAAACAATGCAAAAGAGGAAATAACAGAAGTTAAGCCTATAAAAAATAGACTTCTTCAGGACAGACCTTTCTTGAAAAATAATGTCAGATGGTGAATTACTACAAAAATACATTTTGAATGACTCAATTGGATAAATTCTCAGAAAGAAAACTGGAAATGTATGACTACAATGTTGTTCTGGAAGCATTAAAGATGAGAGACCTCAATAATAGGTACAGATTTAAGAAAAAAAAAAAAAAAGGACAGGAGAGGATTTTCCACTTTAAATTTTCTTTGCAATCATTTATACTAAACAGTGCCCAGGTTGGGAAAATTATCAGCTTTCATTGCCTCATTTCCTATCTAATAATTTTATGGTCCACCCTTCTTTCTTCTTTTAGTTGGATTCACAAGGATTTTTGGCAGTCTGTAACACCAATGTCTTCCACAGTGTATCAAGGGCACTCACCACTTCCAAGTGGCACAAGTTAATATTTCCTCTTCCTTAAGTAAAATAATCAACATCCTTTTCTAGATTGAGTCTGAAAAGTTGTTTGTTCTGGGAAAAACTAGCTGAAACACTAGCTGACATTCTGGAGAGCAGCTTCGTGTCATGGCCAAGAAAAGCTGGCTATTTGGAATAAAATCCTGCAGTGGGTTTAAAAGCATCATGCCCCACATAGTAACAGTTTATTATAACTTGTGTATTACACAAACGACAACTGAAACCAGAACTCCACCTTATATGAGTTTGTATCACTTTTCAAAATCCTATTTGTAACGTGCAATATTCCTACAGTTCAGCTAAGATTGGAGACTATCCATGTATTTTTAGAGATCTTGCTCCTGCTTCTGAAAGATAAGCATTTAGAATTCACTTTGGGGTCATATTTTTGAGAGTAGTATCATTGTTTGGGACTAATTAGTTGTCCCTTATGCCAAAGATCAGCATGGGCTGCACAAGACTGCTTTTGCTTCTTCAAACGTGTAGCTGTCATTTGTTTTCTTTATGGAGTCATCATCCACCTCTGAAGCAAAATCCTTTCTGAACCAGCAGCTTCACAGTCTGTCTCTGTCTCTTACAAGTATTTGCTAAACTGTAGCTGCTAAGGAATGTAGGCTCACTGAGCTGAGCATCTGCCAGGAGCTATTTGGCATACGGTCAGGATGAGACTGCTATGGAGGCAACATCAATAGACAAACCAACTTCTGTGGTAAATGTACAACCCTTGCCTTATTTATACGCTGTGTCTCTCTGTGTGAATTTTACATGCAATCTGGCCAGCAAAAGTAGAGAGAGGCTTTTCCCTATTGTCTGATTCTTTGTTGAGATTCTTTTTCCAGCAGATCTTGGCGTATATTCCCCCAGACTTTGTTGTAAGTACCATGCCTGTGTCTTCCTGTGCAGACAAAAGGGAAAACTTCAATATACTGGCCTGTAAAGACAGTATAGCACACTTCAGTTAAATCCAAAGGTAGTCCTTGCCCCTGGATGAGCATAGTGCAAGACGCCACAGAACATTTCCAACAAGTTTACACTGTTAGTGAACCCATCCTTTTGCTTTGTTGCCTTCAGAATAAAACAGATGATATAAAAATTGAGTTTAAAAAGTATATTCAAATTCTGTGGCTGAGTTCAGCCACTGAGTGTATCCCTTTTCTTATGATTAATATCAAATAGGTGTTTATTCTAATATCAATCTTCATCCACAATCAAATTTTAACTTTCCACAAGCCAAAACATCTGGGAAATGTTTCCCTTCTCTAATCATGATGATCACTCTTCCTGTCTTCCTTTAAATACAACATACAATAGTCTCTGGAAATTTCATTTTCAGTTGAACCAAGAAAAAATGTATGAGTTTAACACAAAATAATATAATATATAATGAATATAATTTCTGAAGTAAAAATACAGCAGTAATTACCTGACTATTGTTTCTACCACAGGTCTGGTTAGTTAGAAGAGGAATGTCTCTGTTGCACTCCTTTCCTAGTCTGTAATTTCTCTACTTGAAACATCTGAATAAGATTAAGGAGTTGACATCAGATTTTTCCCGTGAGGGGCAGAGAGAAAAAGAGAGCAGTCATTAGAGAGGGTTGGCATCTCTTTCTTTATTCAGGAGGAAGACCCAATACGAAAAAAGGGAAGAAAACTATAAAAAAATGTGGGATGGTTTTTCTTTCTTTCTTTCTTTCTTTCTTCCTTCCTTCCTTCCTTCCTTCCTTCCTTCCTTCCTTCCTTCCTTCCTTCCTT
>NW_015094510.1:9616356-9633946 GCF_001431845.1 Calidris pugnax | reverse complement strand
TGGAATACTATTTCCAGTTCTGTGCTCCCCATTTGAAACGTGACAGGGATCTACTAGAAAGAGTCGAGCGTATGGCTACAAAGATGATTCAGGGATTGGAGCATCTCCCTTATGAGGAGAGACTGAGAGAGCTGGGACTCTTTAGTCTGGAGAAGAGAAGGCTGAGGGGAGACCTTATCAACGCCTACAAGTATCTCAAGGGAGGGTTGAAGGAGGAGGGAGCCAGACTCTTTTCAGTGGTTCCCACCGAGAGGACGAGGGGCAACGGGCACAAGTTGGAACATAAGAGGTTCCACTCAAATATGAGGAGAAACTTCTTCACGGTGAGGGTGACGGAACCCTGGAACAGGCTGCCCAGGGAGGTTGTGGAGTCCCCTTCTTTGGAGATTTTCAAAACCCGCCTGGATGTAGTCCTGAGTAACATGCTCTAGCTCTAGGCAATCCTGCTTCAGCAGGGGAGTTGGACTAGATGATCTCTATGGTCCCTTCCAACTCTAGAAATTCAGTGAAATTCAGTGAAATTCAGTGAAACGGACAACTATAGCAGATGGCTTGACATAAGCCATTTATTCCTGCCGATTTCTGGTAAGCTGTCCTAGAGAAAGTTGTATAAGAACATCCAGGATCGAGAAACCAACTAGATCTTACTGTGGTGGCTGGACAGGTAGAAAGTAGAAGGACTAATAACTCTGTGATTGATAGATTTGAGGAAGATAGTCCTGAGGGTAGGAGACAAAGAAATTGGAGAAGTGTTAGTGATAAAAGACTATAGAAATGATGATTCCTTTGAGAGAGGAACAAGGAACTGATGGATTGCTGAAGAAGGACAGGAAGAAATTGACAGACCTTGGAGAGAAGAGACATAATAAGGGATTTATAGATATCCTTTGGGTGCGTATTATGCTGAGGGCAAATCATGTATTGCTGATTGAGGCTACACACATTTTAAGGAGCCAGTGCATTACTTGGTTTGAGTAAAAAGGATATATTCTCAGTAAAAGATTGCATGAATAGCATATAATATAAAAGTAACTGTAATTCGGGTAGATGCATAACTAAGGACAAAATGTGAACAAGCAAGGTAAATGCAAAGGCCCAGATGCAACAAAATATTTATGCTTTCAACTTCTGACTGTTAACATTAGATGGTGAAAGCTTTCACAGCAGGTAAGATCATAAATCATTTGTTGAATCTAAGCCTAAGGCTGTTACATGTTAATCCAATGATTTTTTAAGTTAGGTTTACTCAACATATTTACAGATTTTCAAAATTTAGTTAGTTGTATCAAAGATATATGACGGAACTGTGCTTGTTCAGTCTGGAGAAGAGATGGCTTTGGGGAGAGGTAACAGTAGCCCTTCCTTACTTATGAGGAAGCTAATCAAGAAGATGGACCCCGGCTCTTCACAGCCGTGCAAGGTGGAAGGACAACAGAGTGTGGGCATAAGAGAGGATCAGACTGGATGTAAGGAAAAGTTTTTCATGGTGAAGACAGTCAGTTGAGGAAACAAGTTGTCCAAAGAAATTGTGTATCCATCCTTGGTCATCTTCAAGACTCGACTAGGCAAAGTCCTGAGTAACCTGGTCTGACCTCAGAGCTGACTCTGCTTTGAGCAGGAGGTTGGAATAAATGACTTCCTGATATCCCTTTCAAACTCATATGATCCTATGATCCCATGAAAAGATTTTCACAACTTCAGTGAGAAATGCTATCTTTTTGATCACAGAACCATAGAATGATTTGGGTTGGAAGGGACTTTTCAAGGTCATCTAGTCCAACCGTCCCACTGTGAGCAAGGACATCTTCAACTAGATCAGGTTGCTGAGAACCTCGTCCAACCTGACCTTGAATGTTTCCAGGGATGGGGCATTTACCACCTCTCTAGGCAGTCATTCCAGTGTTTCTCCATCCTCATCATAAAAAATTTCCTGTTTTTATATGGACTGAATCTAGCCTCTTTTAGTTTAAAACTATTACCCTTTGTCCTGTCACAACAGGCCCTATTAAAAAGTCAAAGTCTATCCCCATCTTTCTTTATAAACTCCCTTTAAGTATTGAAAGGCTGCAATCAGGTCTCCCTGGAGCCTTCTCCAGACTAAGAAACCCCAACTCTCTCAGCTTGTCCTCATATGAGAGGTGCTTCAGCCCTCTGATCATTTTTGTGGCCCTCCTCTGGGGGAGGGCCCCAAACAGTGTTAACAGACCCATGTCCTTCTTGTGTTGGAGGCTCCAGAGCTGGATTCAGTACTCCAGATGGGGTCTTAACAGAGCAGAATAGAGGGGAAGAATTACCTCCCTTGACCTGCTGGCCACATTTCTTTTTATGCAGTCCAAGATACAGTTGGTTTTCTGGGCTGCAAGACACTTTGCCAGTTCATATTCAACTCTTAGTCCACCAGAATCCCCAAGTCCTTCTTAGCAGGGCTGCTTTCAGTCCTTTCATCACCAAGCCTGTATTGATACTGGGAGTTGCCCCAGCCCAGGTATGGGATCTTGCGCTTGGCTTTGTTGAACCTCATGAGGTTCATGTTGGCCCACTTTTCAAGGTTCTCCAGGTCTCTCTGAATGACATGTTGAAGGTATGAGGCTATGTGTGTTTGCCTCTACTTAGGTGTGTGCTATCATGAGATACCCTATTTCATAATTTTTAGGATACAAAAGGACATAAAAGGAAGAGGAAAGCAGTCATGTATTTTTCAGAGAGGCTGTATGTACAGTGCAATAACTGTCAAAGTAAAGAAAGGTCAGAATGGATTAAAAAGGAAAAGTTAATAAATTAGAGTGAAGCTCCAGATTTATAAAATGTTCCATATTCAAGTGAAGAGCACACAAGACTGTGGAATTAAATTGACATGCATTGCAGCTGTAGCAATGTTAATGTCTAAGCAATCTCTCACCAAAAATGTAAGCCTCTAAGATGCTGAAAAGCCTCTAAGATATTGAAAACCAAAGACCTAAAAGGACATAGTTAGTGAGAAGGAATTTTCTGGACTATTTTCCTGCATATGGCCATCTAAAATCTACCAAACCTGCACATTGAAATAGCAAATATGATTTCTGCAAGATGACAACTTGGATTTTATGTGGTATAAATTCCAAAAAATGTGGAAAGGAGTAACAATTTCAGACAATGATTGTGTCATGTCACCATGAACAATAGCTGGTGCCATGAATAAAACATAGATACTTCATGCACATAATAACTGAAAAGTGGACATAAATATTCTGAATCAGCTATAGACCTACCAAGGTGATTTTCTGATATTGATATTTTTTCTTCTGCATTGATGCATTATAAGCTAAGTTAGTGAGTACTCTCAGAGTGTGCAACAGCTCTTTAGGACCCATTAGAGCATACTGAACTAATGACCCATGGATAATCAGTGTCTCATTCAGTTAATGATGGATCCTTCATTCTAGTTCTTTTGAACATATTACATTTGCTTTTCTTTTTGGTAATAAAGAGTGGACATTAATTATGTCTCAGATACTATAAAAAACCTGTTGAGCACCTGCATTTTAAAAATTATTTCATTTTGATTATTTTAGAAGACTTTGATAAAATTAAAAGCATTATTTCTCTTTTTTCTTTTTTTCTTTTTTTCGGGAACAACTATTTTTTGTCTGTTATATTTCAGTATTGAATATTTTAGTTGTAATTTATACCACATTTCATTTCACTGTCATCATCATTAATTAATTAGCAAACTCATGTCCTGGATTCAACAGATCCTTGTTAATGGAGATGTGAGAAAAATAGAGGTGTTGTCTTCAGATATTGACTTTTAAAAACTTTGGTCACTAGCAAAAATATTTGAGTGAGGTTGGTGAATAGGTTGTTGAGTAGTATTGTTGGAATACCTCATGATAATCAACCAGACATCTACTCTTCTTATTCTTAATTAACACCAGATCTTCCTCCTGATCAGTCTTGAAAAAAAAAAAAAGCACCAAAAACTCCACCAAACCCCCCCCAAAACCAAACAAAAATATTACAATGCAAAAGGGCTGCAGAAAAAAAATAATTAAAAATACCAGGGCCAAAGGTGGGATGAAATAAAGTTAGCAGATGGACAGAGAAATACTTATAACTATTCCAAGATGACATAGAAGATTTGTTGCAAAATCAAGGAATCTGAATTTCAAATCCAATGTGTTGCCCAAGCAACCAGCTCTCTGTGGCTAAACAATTGAAACCTATGAATCTATGACTTTATGACAAATAGTTAAGTGATGTCATCACACTTTTTATGTTAGGTTAGGGTTTATTCCATTTCTTCCCAGTGCAAGAATGATATAAGAAAAAGAATAGCATGCAACTAAGGTATTTTAGAGCCATTACTTCTGAATCTGAATATTACATCTGGCTATTTAAAACAATAGTAGCACAATGAAGACCATGTGTAACACTTGGACTTGCAATTCGTTGCTTCACCTTCTTCTACTTCATGCAGTCAGTGTCTGCTGCACTCAAAATCTTTATGAGTAAATAGTAGGCACAACATACATATAAATCCAAGAACTTATTGTTAGTATAATTGAAGTCTTAACAGTCTAGTCATTATGAGTCCAGATTTAATTGTAATAGAAAGAGAAAGAATAATAATGCAATTAAAATTTCTCTTTGGGATCTTAGGGTCAGTGTTTTATTTCTTGGAGGATGTATTGGGGGTGGTGTTATGGTGAACTGTCAGCATCTGGAGCCCTTCGCTGGGAGAAATATGATGCTAATGTTGATGGTTTCTTCTTCGCTCTAGGGTTCACTTAGGGTCATTTTTATGTTTGCTAACTTGCTTTTACATCTCTGCTGTCTTTTTGCTGGGCTGCAACTCCACAGTACATACAAATTTACTCTATGTGGAACTCTTTACATAGGGGTAGATATTACTTCTTTTTTCTCTTGTTTCTCCCTAAAATCAGTTTTGCCCAGATCTGCATTTCTGTAACTGACTGTGTGTGAGTTGTTTATAACCATGGGGTCTGAAGTGCCATCCTGTGACCCATCTCTTATCATCTCCTGCCTGTCTCCTGCATCCCTATGCCATATCCTGTGTCCAAACTTCTTAAGGCCTCTGCTGTCTTAACAGCCCTGTATTGGTCTATCTTACATCATTACCTCAGTACCATAAATATTTCATTCTGCGCAGAGCAACTGCTTGTCTTGGCCATCTGTATAAAACAATGGTTTCACCATACACAGACAATAACAAAAAAAAACCAAATTACATTCAGACACCTAGTCAATTAAAAAATTGTTATGACAGCTAAACCAAGTAAAGTAAAGCTGCAGACAAGACAAGGCAAGTTTGTGCAGAACAGGTGTGATAAACCTCAGTCCTGAGGCCACATAAACTCGGTGCTAAGCTTATGGCCTATCACTAGCAATGCTGAACATGTACTGTGGTATAAGATAAATGACTCTTGCTCAAGGCTCTCAGGCCCCTGCAGCATTGAGACACAGAGGTCCAAGTTAAACATGGAATGAAAAGTCTGAAGTCTGAATTTCCTGTCTTTTGCAAGCTTAAGTCAGACCTTATCTCTGTTTATTAATAGGAAAGGTTATTAAATAACAGCTAATGGTGGGAAAAGTAATAAAGGTACTGTGCAGTGCATATTCAGTGATCTATTCATTTTGCAAAATAATCTCTTATTCTAGAGTTTTAAGGTATTTTAAATTTTAAGGGGCTGTCTATGCTACTACATTACTACTACATTTCATAATTACAATAAACATTTCCTGGTAATAAAACATTTTCCTGGGTAACAAATATTCTTTCTCCCACCCCCCACTAAGCACATATGATTAAGTTCCTGGATGACACCATGAACTCTTCTGCTTCTTTATATTAACTCTGTATTTTAGATGGGAGGTAATTCCATTTCATAATGGGAAATGACTAGTTGTGATGACTCTGCACATTTTTTTTCAACATAGAGTCCTTGATTTTGCTACACCTACAGTTTAACAGAACTGAAATTGCTGGTCTTAAAATCATGCTACAAAGCTTATAGGTTTATCAAGGTTTTCTCCAAGGAAGCTGTGTATAAGAAGATCCATAAAAACATGCCTGTGGCAAATGAATATCCACAGTACACCTCACTCTTCTCCCCTCTTTCCTACAATTGTAGGAATTCTGTGACATCTGAGATCTCTTACGTTGTTTTCTAAGGAAACTGGCAACGTTTTGTAAAAACAATCAGTTTAGATAATGTTTGCTTAATAAAAAATAAGAAATTGCTCTTGTACTGTTAAATTTCTGATCTTTATCATTGAATCAATATTATTTTAGTACTTCTGCTCAAAAATTATCAAAATGTCTCACTGAAAAACAATCTGTTTCAATGGAAAGAGTACCTTTCTTCTTACATACTTCTGTGTCTGGGGATCCATGTTTTATTGAGAATGAGCCTCAACCCAACTCTAATTTTCCACACAAATATTTGTGTTTCCTGAAACTTGAAAAATAATGATACTGTTCCCTCACCCATTCTCCCTAAATAAAAATTACTAACCTCTTTGCCTAAAAGAAGGACCAAGTAACTTATTTATTTCAGCCAACTTATTTTAGAACTCAGGGTTTCAAAGGAGAAACATCATTTTAACTGAAAAAAAGCACACAGACTTCCTGCAAAAAGGTTTCTATTTGCCAACTGTACAGGCTGCTGCAACAAGTGTCTAAACCTGAAAAAATAAAATATTGTACAGCATTTCAGAGCTTTTATACTGTGATTGTAAAATATCTGGGAGGTTTGCCAGACACAGTCAAAAGAAGAACACAACATTTTCTCATCACTAATAACAGTGACCTGAAGTCACGTTGAAGATTGTAAGGTCAATTTCCCTCTTAAATGGAAAAAAGAAAATAGAAGAACAGATGTGGGTAGTTGCTTCTGTATGTATAAATTGCATGACAGCTGGGTTAGGCTATATGATCTCCAGTTTCCATGTTTTTATTGAATCATTCAGTTAACACCACTTAAGGTGTTTTTTTTATTGAATCATTCATACTAATCAGATAAAAGTGTTAAGGTGCATTTTTAAAGTGTTATACAACATAGATGAAGTAACCAGTTTCATACATTTACAATGGAACATTTGTCTTCATTAAATATATTCAGATAAGTTTACCAGGTGGAATGCAGATTTCAAGGAGAATTTTCTGTGTTTGAATGATCAGTTCTGAATTGACAGAGCATACAGACATGTGATGATAAAATTAGTACATATTAAATAAAAGTGCAAATTACACAAAGGGTTAATTAAAATTACCTACTATCACATTTTTTTTTTATTTGGTGGGGTTTGGGTTTTTTGTCCTTTTTTTTTTTCCTTTGTTTTACAATTGCAGGAACAGTAGCTGTGTAACCAACATGCTGATAACATGTATTCCTTCATTTTAGCAGCATACAATTCTAGAAATAGGAATTTTTTTATGCATACAGAAATTCTCACTCTGCTTTATTTCATATATTAAACTGACCATTTTATCAGATACATCATGTCTTGTTACTGACTCATAATATCTATGTGCTGAAACACAATTTGCACGGGCTACACACTAATATTTTTGGCTATTATTTCGTTACATCAAAATGCCAACCATCTGCTTGTGGATGACAGTACCTAGACAGCTTTTTTCTTTTAAATCCCAGCATTTTATTTGTAATTCCTTATTGGGTGAAGCATGTAAACCACATTACACCTCTTTGTATGCAATTCATTTCAGCTAACCTACACATTTTAACATTAGACATAGTAACCTACTGAGCTTAGATCTATGAGAAGAAAAAAAGACCCTCATGAGAGTAGTTTATCTGAAACATCTTAAATGTCTATCACAGAATGAGATAAGTCTTTGATGATGCCTTCTGTCTCCTTGACATAAGGAGAGACTAGGTGAATAGTTAGACTTAAAGGATTAACTTCTAACCCTTACATTGGAGTACCAAGCAAGAGCTTAGAAGAGAGGTCTCAATTAACTAAGACTGAGAACTAGACTGTTTTCTAATCTTCAGCAAGCACAGCCAAGCATTTGGTCTATAGCTGTTTCTCTGACCTATGTCATGTATACATCCATTTTTTCAGAAAAATATCTTGGCGAATACAGTAAAATGGTTTTAATATTTACCAAACAGTAACAGACAGAGAGTTTGGTGATTGTTCAGAAGAAGTAAAGAGAAAAATAAAGTAGAATGAATCGGTTTTAGCTTACAGTATTGTTTGCCCCCTGAGTTTTAGAAAAATTGGCAAGATAAGTTAAAGCAGCCCTCAGGCAGCTTAAACTTGTGCAATCAGCCTTTACACAGCAGATTGTCCTAAGACTCTCTGACCTTGGCAGGAGTCTCATTTACATGTGGGTGACCTGCTTGTGAATGACAATTGAAATGCTTAGAATTCAGATAAGAAAACATATATATGTATTTGTTTTCACAATACCCTGCACAACATAGTACTCATCTTTTATAAGGTCCGTTTCAATAATGAGTGCTTATTTATTATGGACAGTGCAAGGAAAGAGCCCCCATGACACAGACAGATCAAAGTTCCCAGGTGCAGCACCATGAGTCCCTGAGCCCGCCAAGGGTGATAGCTTTGCTCCCTCACTTCATCTCAGCACCTGCAGCCTCTGCAGAAACGGAGGGCAACGAGAGGTCCTTGGGTCCTTTGGCAAGACCAGCAGTGGCATTTCCTCTTGCTACAGCCTTGTCAGCATCCCAACTGTGCTGCGTCGGCTCAGCGTTCCTATTAGGGCCCCTGGGCACTACAGTAAATAGTGAGCATTAAGAGATATAACATGCTGCAAAGTCTAACAGTGTTCATGCGTCACTAATTACCATAATGAGAAACTTGCGGCACATCAGCCAAGAAGAATTTGCATTGATTGTTTTTCCCCGTTCTCCAGCTAGAATAGCAAGAATTCCCATGAGTCTGCTCTTGACCTTGAGGGCTTCTTCTCCTCCCTCTGTGTTTAGATATTCCTTACAGATCCACATAAGGTGGATGAATAAGCAGGGATTTAAATCCAGAGATGCCCAGTCTCTGAATAGGCCTTCATACTGTGTGTATACATAAATTCTAGTTGTAACTACCAGAAAAAGAAATATCGAAATTTCATTTGGTCTCAGTTGGCCCAAATGCATTGAAGAGCAACTGCGGTATTCACGCTCTGCCCCTAATTCACTGTAAGGCCCTGCTGCATCTTAGCTGTTGATTTTAGACACTTCTGCTGTTGATTACACATAGTGACTCATGAAACCTGGATTCCTACTCCACTAATACAGGGTTAATAGTAGAATTACTTGAAGATTAAATGTTCCTGGAGCACCACTATTAGCTAGAACAACTACTAAACAACAGGGTGTTTTGTTGAAACTTGTCTTCTGTGCTGAACCTATGTTTACTGGAGACAAAGCAACAAAGAAGGTTTCTGGAGCACGAGATATTATACTGAAAGACCTCCCAGGTCATTGATTCCTATCCCATGCTCTAACAGGCATTTCCTGCATCATATAATCCCATTCAAAAATGTATTAAGCTCCACTTTAAAGCTACTTAAGTTGTTTCCTTCTGTTACTCTTATTGGAAGGCAGTTCCAGACAGGTGGAAGGTGGCTAGACAGTTGTATTGATCTCTGAATTCCCTGGAAATTCTATTTATAACATGTTAAGCATTTCATTAAGGATTTCCAAGTGGGTGTTTCTGATTGCTCAGTACATAACAATTGTTCTGCTGATAACAATCCTCTGTGTGTTTCATTTATAATGATCCATTTTATTTTTCTTGTAATAATAGCATATTGCCATTTCATGCAGCTGTTACATGCACTTTATGAGTGTTCTGCTGGTTTTTTAACATAATTGACTCAGTCCTTTGAGTTGCCAAGCACCTTATCTCTGATTTCAGTGAAAGAGCCTTAAGCAGTACCCTAAGGTAAGCACTGTATCCAAGGACCTCGTTTCAGGTAGGCATGTTTCCTTTTTTAGTCATGTATTTGAAGCGCTCTGTCTCTGTGCATAGATCTGATTAATACAAAGTACTCAGTATAGCATTTCTGAGATCATTATTTTTTTGGTTTTACTGTATCTTTAACAATTATAACATACTTTTTTAAAGTTTTACGTTTAACTATGAAGGCCACATTCTGATTTCAGTTATCTGAGTTTAAACCTGGATTAAAAAGTGAAAAATAGATTACTCTGGAATTCATTTCTGTTTAAAGAAAAGTAAAATTTAGCCCCACTTTTTTTTTTTAAAAGAGCCTGAACTTAAGATGGAAACTAAATACCAGGTATGGTAGCAGTGTGTTCACTTCCTGGAGTCACACTTGCTGTCGTGACTCATTTGACATTGCTCATGGACTCTGAAGTGTTACAACGACGTCATGCAATCAACAGGGATCTCCACTGCAGCATCCCTGTGAAATTAGGTTCTTACTGCTCTGTTGCATCTTAGCTTTAAGGATCAAAACTGATCCAGCATTTGATCTGGCTTCATGTTTGAAGGAAGCAATACTCTGACACACATACATTATTTTTTTTTCAAGAGAAAACAAAACTTAAGAATCCTATTGGGAAACAACTAAACCTACATGTCAAACTGCTATTCATTCTGCGTCTCACTAGTGTATAAAAAATCATAGAATCAGAATCATAGAATGGTTAGGGTTAGAAGGGACCTCAAAGGTCATCGAGTTCCAACCCCCCTGCCATGGGCAGGGACACCTCCCACTAGAGCATCTTGCTCAAGACCCCTTTCAGCCTGGCCTTGAACACTTCCAGGGATGGGGCATCCACAACTTCCCTGGGCAACCTGTTCCAGTGTCTCACCACCCTCATAGTAAAAAATTTCTTCCTGAAAAAGGAATAAAATACCTGATGTTTTTTGATTGTTCCCTTTCTATATCTCTGACACTGCTACCATTATGCATTATAAAGTGAAAACCTGACCCCTTTGAAGTTTGTGGAAAAAACCCTTCCTACTTTTAATGTGAGTTATTCTTTTTCAGTAAGGTTACTGCATGGATCGAATCTTTGTGCTTACCAGCAAGCACTGTCCCTTAACTCAAAAAAGATTCTGCAAACATGTAGATGTTCCTGTTATTATATCCTGCTGAAGGATGCGAACGTTTTACTTTAAAAACAGACTTAAAAAAATAACAGCTAGTAATATATCTCATTGAACTGCTGTGAGATCATTTGTACAGTACAAATTAATATTTGCACTGCGAAGCACCTTTGGATCTTTGGATGAAAGATGATGTGTTTAAATGCAAAGTATTAAAATTCATCTCTACATGGATTTCTTTAAGAAAAAAAAAAGGTGAGCAATTCAGTTTAATTAGTCAACTAATAAAAAAATTAAAAATGCTTAACAATCTGCAATTTGCATTTCTCAATGGAAACCAATATTATGCATAGATTATAGTCAGGATAATATTATTAGTAGAATGACTGACTCAAATTAATCATGACTAAAAATCTGATTACCACAAGGGACCATGCTGCTACCATAGACTTCACATACCTTTTCTTTTATCTTCTTATTACAGCACCAAATTTCCCCCTCTGTGCAGCGGGTGTACAGGATTTTCAGTTCCCAGTGTCTTAAAACTGCTGCTTTGATATTATAATGCACATCTTGTGAATGACGGGCCTCAAATTAATTTTATTCTTACAAAGAAGAAACTACAGACAAGTACAACTGTTTTTAATAATATTATTTACAAGGTGCTAATGTGCAATTTGCTACTTGTCAAAAGAGTGGGAATTATGTTCTCATTCCATGCTAAGTATAATTAGCTAATACTTTCCACAGGATATGCAGGCAGAAGAAGTGTCTCAAATTTTTAGCTTTGTTGCAAATTTCATTATTTGCCTGCATTTGTTCTCTCTCTCAGAATGCAGAAGTATGTATCTCTCATATGCTTAAAAGAAATCCAGTATAAACAGGTTGGGTTTCCTCAGCTCCAAGGTATTCATGTTCTGTGTATGTACATATCCATAAAGATCTTTTAAAGGAAATAACTGTGAATTAGATTGTGTACAATGAATTATTAAATAAATTTTCTTCTGGGATTCCATCATTTGTCTCTTTTAAAACACGTATTTTTTCCCAAAAAAATTATGCATAGTGCATTATAAATATATTTCTTTTGGCTAATTAAATTAGTTTGCAGAGTATTTAGTTGGGACATTGAAATACGTTATTTTTACAGTCTTGCTTAATAGAAAGGGGCTCTATGAGCCTATAGGAAAATAAGACTTACCCCAAAGAGTTTACAATAAAATGACAAGATGAGAAAGGTACGTGAAATAAAAAGTAGAAAGATAAGGATAAGAGAACAGCCTGATGACACACAACATTTTCTAGTCTAGAAAAGTTGAGGGTACAATTTGTAACAAATCAGACTACATCTACTCTTCTAACTGCATCCACCCCAGGGAGGGATCTTGGCAGCCAGCCTCACAAGTAGTCTCCTCTAGGGTAGATTAACCTTATTGGCATGAGCAGTTCTTGGCTTTAGATCCTTTATGGGCCCTGTATATTTTATACGAGGGTTCATTTGTAAATATATATGTATGTGTGTGTAAATATAAAATATATATTTATATAAATTTTTGTCAATCTGTGTGTGTGTATGTAGATGAGTGTATGTATTTATTGATGGGAGGGTTGAGGAAAGGGGAGTTAAAATAACATGCTTGAAATAATGAGACAATCATGTTACAGCACACCTGACAGATAATAATGAAAGACTATTTAGGGTAGGGGAAGAAAACCCCCTCATCTGTAATGCCTACTGAAAGTATTTGCTGGAATGTCCACTCCACTGAACCATGCTTGGATTTTATTTAGGAGGGAAGTACTTCAGTCAGAAGTGCATTTAGGAAAAAACTAATGTTTATAAACCATGGGCAGACCAAAACTGAGCTGGAAATTACTTGCTACCCAAAAAACTAATAAATTAATGTGCTTCAAGAAACCCACTGAAAACAGCTGTTTGCTCCCTTGGGAGGCAGTGCTGAAGACCAAAGGAGTCTAGGAAGGGTGGACATTCTTCAACAAGGAAAGCTTTAAGGCACAGGAGCAGGCTGTCTCCATGTGTAGATGTGGTTCTTAGTGACATAGTTTAGTGATGGATTTGGCAGCGTTAGGTTAACGGTTAGACTTCATGATCTTAAAGGTCTTTTCCAACAGAACCAGTTCTATGATTCTATGATTTCTATAAGGATCTACCAATGCTAGGATAATTTATACACCATAAATATATTTAAAAATTGTCTTTTTTTCAATATGTAGAATTCACATCTCCTAGATTCAAATGTGTAATAATCTTCAAACCTATCTTTTGCATTTTTTTATTTTTAAAACCTGATTTAACAATCTAGCTTGACTATAGAGTCTCTCTGGAGACTCTTTCACTCTCTCCAGAGAGAAAAGTTATCTCTGGAGAAGCCTGCTTTGCCTTTCTATCTATTAAGAAAGCTAAGGCAACTCCAGTCTTAATGAAGTCCTTTGTTTTAGGTTTCTATAGATGGTTGGGTACCTAAGTGAGGTGATCATGGGCTACAACTTTCACTTTTGCTTCTCTTTCCATCTCAGGGATTGTAACATCATGCAAATTGCAATACAACAACAGTTGTTTCAGGGGAAAACACAAACAAACAAACAAATAAACAAATAAACAAACAAAAACCAGAGTCAGGAGGTGAAGCGGCAGCCACAGGAGGAAATGGAGAAGGTGGTTCATATCACTTCAATCCAGGCAATACAGATCCTACCTGTTAGATATGTACCTTTCAGATTACAGAGCATTGCCAGGGGGCAAAACACAAAAGGGAACCTACCACATCAGCTGCTGAGATATGGCCAGTATGTAGCCAAGATTACAAGAATCGTGGGGGAAGTAAATGAGGCAAGGGGAAATCTGATATTGCAGTTAAAAGGCCAAAGCATAGACTTGAGATACAGCAATTTTAAAACCTGATCTTGGGGGGGTTTATAAATTTTACATTAAATCTCAATGCATTGAATGCCAAAGCAGTTCACAGAAAATCCAGGCTTGTCCTCACAGTGCCTAGAATGATAGAAATAAGGATGCATGCCCAGATTTTTTTCTCCTTTACTTTTCTTCTGGTCCCATGATGCTTCTATTCTTGAGTACAGAATACACAAGAGGCTTAATGGCAAGAGACCTTCACATTCATCACCTAGCTCCTCCTATTCTGAGAGGTAGGGTTAGAGGTTCTCCAGACTAACAAAACAGAAGAATTTCTTCTTGGAAAAGTGATTTAAACATTAGGATACAGTACGAAAGTATCTACATTTTTGACTGCTGTGATCTGTGCCAGACTTAATGCTAGTCATAGGGTATGCTAGATATTCAACACAACCAAGATGGTGAATCTTCTTGATGTGTAGTAACAGGATATTAAATTTAAAAAATATAATTTATCTTAGATGTAGAAAATCTCAATGCCTGCCATTTTGCCATTTTCTGAGGCTGAAAGAACTCAGTTCTGTCCAGTTTGTTTTCTAGATTCCTGAATACCTTAATGATCTTACTTTCAGTTTCTTTATGCCTCAGTTTTCTGTTTTCTCTCTTTCAACAATAATTAGGTTTCCCTGGTAAAGGAAAGGAATTCACGTTTGTAAACTGCTCAGACACCAATGTAGTGCAAACCAAACAAGAACCTGGATAAAAAGGTTAAAAACTAAATGCAATAGTATTTCCTATACTCCTCCGTTTCTGAAAGCAGAGACTATAATAAGAACTAACAGACAGAGATTTCTAGAAAACTTCTTACTGCCTAAAATAATGAGGAAGTCGTTCGATCGTACTAGCAATATTACTTAAATAATTCTGTCAAGGTCAGATTCTGGCAAGTGTCATTTTCTATTTGCTACATGAAGTACTATGTGTTCAAGTTGCTCTGGAACTACCCCCGGGCTTGCAGAGTCATTGCATGTAATTTTTCAGAACCGTTTTGTCTAACATTTTTATCTACTTTTGCTGCTCCTTTGTTCCAGCTTTACCTGTGTTTCTTCTATATTCTCCATTTCAATTTATGTTGGCCTACTCTCATTCCAAGTAAGTTCATTGTGCTTGAAGATACACATGTTAATACCTGTTTAAAGTACACTGGAGAGACTCAAGGCCGCACAATCAGTTTTTTTTTTTATATAATACACTGTGCAAATGAAGACAGGCAGGAAAGTATATAATTTACAAATAAGATTCCAAGGGATGTATCCCAAATGTATGTTAAAGGATGTGAACTGTGTCTATCAAATAAGAGAAAACTTCTGTTTCCAAATAGTCTGTACATACTGATTCACAATGACACTCTGCAGTGAAAATTATCTGCATTCCAAGGTGAGAGGTCATCTGAAAAGCTTTTATATAATATCACTAAATATTTTACTGTTATGTTCTAATATGGGAGAAGCCTTGTAATAGAAAAGCTACTTTACGTTAATTGGTGAAATCTGGAAAAAATACATAGTCTTATATCCCTGTCTTCTACTTTTTCAGGGAAATAGTACTTTTATGACGGAAAAGGACCCAAATTTCACTGTACATTTCACAAACTTCTATGTTAAAACCTACGAGCTGAATTTCTCACTTGTGATGGTATTGTTACCACAAAAACACTGTGTGACACTAAAATACAATTGCTGACACATTAACTGTGTCAGCAGTTAATGTGTCATTAATTTCTGTTTATTTTCTCATTTGAAAGATCATGTTTAAAAAATAAGAATGCATTGGTATCCCTTCATAGGGACAGAACTCTAAACTTAACAAAATATAATCCCTTTACAGCTGTTATTTAGTCTTTTGAAAAAAAAATGCCAGCTAACCTGACTGCTCTCCAGGTCCCCTCTCTTTGACAACAGCAAAGGATGATAATATCCTGGAGACTTAAAGCACTGACACTGAGGCACGATGCGCTGCTGAAATGTGGGACACCGCAAAGCTAAAGTGGGAGCAAAGGTCGTGGATTAGAATGAATTAAGCAAACATGGATTAAGAAAGATCAATGAGCAGGGACACAGACTCATCAGGCTCTGTTTAGATAATCTGCTTGCTCCAACTAACATTTTCTTCCAACGCTACAGCTGAAGAAAATTTACTTGAAGCTCACTCTTGTCAGCCTCTGAGAAACTATCAGTAAATCACACAGTTGAGATAGTATCCTGAAATGTAAAAACTCTGCCAAGGACTGATATTGACCCTGATCCCCACATACCAAGTACCATGACTGAAAAGGCAGGTCTGCAATCCCAGCTGATGAAACCATCAGGTCAGTTGCTCTTGCTCAGTCAGTGCATTACTGAGGAAGAAAAGAGAGAAGCAACAAATGATACTGTAGTAAACTGTGGAAAAAAGCAACAGGAAAAATCAGGAGGGCATTATTCAACATTGTGTATGACTAGTGGTGACAGAAATGTTGACAGAAGAGACCTGTCATTTCAGAGGAAATAGCCTGTAGAAAAATATAATCCTACAAACTGATCAGAGAAAATTCTCAGGGCCACAAAAGCTGTGGGAGAAAGCTGAAATGAGTGAAGTTCCCATAAGCCACATGATGGGTAGGGGCATGAAAAGTGTGAGCAGAAATATTAGTACATTTACTAAGAGAACTCACATAAAGTGTTTGATACGTCAGTCCTGAGAAAAAACAGTGTTCTGACTCATGTGCATAAGGTAAAGTTGTTAGAAAAATAACAAGGAAATCTTACCAAATATCCCACACTGACATCTACTTTTTATTGGTGTACACTCCACTAGCTTGGAAAGTTAAAAAACAAAAAAAGAAAGATTTACCAAAATCTGAAAAGAAAATATAGTAGACATCATGCTATAGGAACCACCTCAGAAGTGATGGCATGTGTGCTGAACACATCTCACCCTGTAAGACCTTGTAAGTTCTCAGATCCTAACCTCAACCCAAATTTGTTTCCTTAAGAGGCACCAAGAGAATTCTGTAGAAATCAAAAATAGAAAAAACTTGTTTAGTCAAGCTGTTTTTTCTGTCACTGCAGAGTTTTTCTTAGTGGTACATGTTAACTAATTTGCCAGCCCATCTATATCACAAAGGTGCTAAAGAATTTTACAGATAAACCAGTAACATTTTTTTATTAAGTAACGGTGTACAGCCAGAAACACACCAATAAAATTAAGAAAAGGGTCGATTTCTCACAAACTGATGGAAAAATACTTACTTTCCTGTCAGGGAAGAAGATCTTAGAAACTGCAAACAGTAAAAAAATGTATTTAACTTCCAGTCATCTGTTCACAGTCCCACAAGACAGGGATAGTATCAGCACATAAATGAACTGCAGGATATATGAAGAAGTTACTTAAATCAGAAACCAATGTCAAAACAATCTTTTATTCACATAATGAATACAGGACTGAATTTGTCCCTTATAGGCCATCAGAATAGAAAGTGACTTGCTTATCTCTAAAAATTCACCCATTGTAAGAAGAATAAATAATTTAATAATTAATGTTTGCCCCACACTCAGCTTGCTTTTATACTTTTCTGAGAAAAAAAAAAAAAGGGGGGGGAAGGGAAGG
>NW_015094510.1:9578241-9616273 GCF_001431845.1 Calidris pugnax | reverse complement strand
TCACCAGGGGGTCCTAGATTATGTGTGAGGGAGTGAAGAAGTGAGCTCGAGAATTGGGAAGGGAAGGGAAGGGAAGGGAAGGGAAGGGAAGGGACCCAAAACGCAAGCCCAAACTTAATAAATGTTTCTCCTGGCATGCACTTGCAGCAGTACAAGTCTGAGGGACTTCCTGAGACCAAGGCTCCAGGCTTCTGTGTTCAATAGAGAAGATGGACCTGTCCTCAAACCTTTTAAGAATGTAATTACACTTTTGGCTTCTGTAAGATCTTGTGGCAATGAGTTCCACAATTTAATTACAGGCGTGATATGACAAAGTACTTGCTTTGTTTATTTCAAAACTGATGCATGAAACCTACATTGAGTGCTCTCTAGATTTTGCATCGTGAGAAACAATGAACAGTTAAACAGTTTACCATATATCTGTGATATCCCATTTGATATCCTTCAAACAACTTGAGCTGTCTGGTTTCTTATTGGAATCACTTAGAACAGAATACACTGAAAAAATACATATATATACAAAAATATTTATGTGAAAATCACAGTAACCTGAAAGGGGAGAGGGTGAAAAATTACAGCAGTTATTAGTTCACAGTTTGAGGGGTTTTTTTGTGTTTTACATTTACTAAGGAAGTCTTGCTTTTAACCATTTGCACAAGTAGATTTTAAATTATCTAGCCCTGAGAATGTTCTAATATATATGCATTTTTAAAGAGTATTCTGTTAATGTAAGGGTAGAATGATTCCTGAAAGTACAAAGTTCATAACGTATATGATTACAAATTCCTTTTGCAATCTGTGTACTGCCTTATTCACTCCCTGATATTTAGGGGCACTTACTGAGGGAACGTAAGTGTTATTCCAGTGAGTGACATACCATATGGCAAGCAGGATAAGCTGCAGCTTTGCACACTGTTGTCATTTTTCCACTTGTACTACAGTTTTATGTGATGTAATGTTTTTTCTGTGATTGTTCTACACTCTACCATTTAAGGCTCCATATTATAAAATGTCATATTAGGGGGTTGCAGCTGAACCTCGTCACCATAAGTCTGCATTTATTTCACAGATGTCTATCACACCGTCATCCCACAGGTGCACTCAAACTTTAAAATTTTCCTGTGCCTCAGCTTCTAATGCAAGAAAAATGTATTATGCAAGATGAGGAAATGGCAGCCAAAAAAGTAAATGCTGCTAAATGTCACTTTACAATACAGCATGGGCATGCAAATGCGAGTAACCTTATAGGGTGATAATATTTGGACTCAGTAAAATGTGATGTGCAAATGATAGTGTAAGGGCCAAGTCCTGAAGAGTAAAGGCCTTCTCCATGGTAAAAGTAAGAAATATAAATGTGGGCGTGTTTCCATTAATATGGAAGAAATTTTTTTTTCTGTACTTCTGATCAATTGTCATCAATGAAAATTTTCCAAAACTGAATTAATCTGGAGGTTATTTTCTCTCTTAAATATGCTATTAAATCACATTGCTCCATTTTCAAAGAGTGTTAGAAAAGAAGGAATGTGGAATGTATAGCTAAACAAAAAAAAAGGGAAGAAAAAAAAAAATTAAATAATAGTGTTCAGTGCAATCACACATTTAAGGAAAGCACTGGTTTCTATGACTATACCTACAAAGTTCATAGAATTATGAAGGACATTCTCTCTTCACTTCATTTCACTTCACTTTGCCTCACCTTTCCTCTTGACTCTTTCCTCTTTTCACCTCAACGTGCCATGCCTTTTTTCTGTCTGTAGGTCATCAGCAATGTTGCGATTTAAGGCCAAACACTGCTGCATATCTGCATGAATGGTCCATTTAATTAAGCTAGGCTCCTAACATGCATAGGTATACTGAGAAACAATGAAAAAATAGCTAAGGAAAAATTTGTTCAGCAGGAAGTGCCATTGGTCCAAAAAAAAAATATAATTCAAATCTCAGTTTGAATTTTAGATCTTCATTAGAAAAATAGTTTTATTTATGTACCAATCAGGAAATATGTAAAAGATGGCAACTAACAAATCCTTCAATAACAAATTACAAGAAACACTTTTCTGATTTAGAAGAGTAATGTTAATAAAGATATTTTCAGTGTGCAACAATAAATGTAGGTTCACAACCAGAGTTATTTCTGTGCTTAAATAAGACTTTTTGGTTTTGACATTTTGAGAATTAAAGACTGCGTAGATGTGAAAATATCAAAAGATAAATTAAAATGTTAAGGAAAGGACAAAACCAAAATACAACTAAACTTTTATTTAAATAAATCACCATAACTTGTTCATAATTTTGGAGTATGTGTCAGTATAGTTCAATACATATAACCCTATATTCTGAGAACAGATTTGTTTTGGTGCCATCACAGAGTTACAATGAAATCAGTGCCTTGTTTATTGTTAAATTAATTGAGATTAGATGTGGCTTAAAACTTTTGGTAAATTCCTTTCCGATCAGCCATTCTGAACAAGAAAACAGGCACTGTAACAAGAAAACATGGATCTATTGCATCCAAAATAATAGAAAACATTGATATTGTTTCATAACTGCAGTTGAAGTTACTGTTTCATATGGAGGCCTTTACTACTTGCCTTTCCTTGCTTGTTTTATCAGTACTGGAAATGTTACCAGGGAAGCCTCGTAGCAAAAAAACACTTCGACAAGGGAGGTTAAAACCTCTTCTGCCTCATTAGTATGTGTATTTCATGTCGTATTTAATCTACTTAAAGTACTCACCAGATTTTTTCTGACTGTACCTGGTTAATAACTATCAAACAACACTGAAATATGTGCTTAAAAATCATACCTTAATTTTTCTTCACAAATAACAAATGTGATTATTGGAATCTTTCTTGGCATTAGAGAAGTTTCACTGATTAAAAACCCTCAATAAATTTCATCATGCCAAACAAATATCTAATACTGGTTTTTTTTCCACTTGGAAATCTTAAAGTCTGTTAAAGAAAAAGGTTTTTAGAGAAAACAGTTATAATTTAGTTAATAATATATATTTATTATTTTATATATACTATATATATAAATATATATAGTTAATAATAATAATATAATTTAGTTATAATTCTGTTAGTTTTGTACAGTTATTGTCACTTCCTTCTTTTACGTAATTTTATATTAATTTCTTACTGAAGGGTTTGCATTTAAGTAACAGCAGCAGTCAAGGCTTACGGCTTAAGACATTGGCACAAATATAAGAGCAAGGTGCTGAGAAGTGTATTGCAATTGAATGGGGTTGGGTAAAAATTGTACTTTCCTCTTAAAGATTTTAGTTCCGCTGGTGAGCTTACTGGTTATTTATAAAGGAAACAGAAACAATTTCTCCTTACAAGCTTCGCTCTCCTGTTTGTAATGCCAGCTGCAGATACTGTCCCAGCTGAGACAGAACAGGGTAATTCTTTTTGTTCACTCTGATTCTGCAATTTAGTGAAATTTAGAGAAGTTGGGAACCATGGAAAAGGAGAGCTACAGAGAAAAAAAAAAAGAAAATGTGATTCTAAAGAAAACAAAGTCTTAAAAAGACAGTGATGACACGAGGCTACTGAAAAAGCAAATATACTGTAGTATGTCAGAAAACTTCAGAAAAATCATGGTTTTCATTTTGTTTTTGTGCTTTCAAAGTGAGTTTGTTCTTTTTCTAGATGATCATTAATAAACAGATCTCATAAATTTTCAATGTCTATTGAAAATAAATAATATGCAAAATATATTTATCTGGTAATTATCTATTAATAATCAGTTTCTTTAATCTATATATGCTCTTCATCTAGTTTTTAAGCAATGTAATTCTATACAAAATTAATATTTTCTGAGTATTCACTAAATTGTCAAAAATATTTCTGTTAAAAATATTTTATTCATATAGTTTGTGTTCTGTTACAAAAAGTAATGCAAACTGTGAAAAGTTTAATGTATTTTCCCAACTAACATGATTGAGCTATAAAAATAACCATTGTAATGGAAAGAGCAAATAGTTCTGCCATGTCCTATGAACCATAAAGGATATACATTTTGCACAGAATAAAAGTATTGCAATAGTTTAAAATAATTAACAATAAAAAATTCAGGAACATCATATATTTATACCACAGCATTTACGTAAGTGGTCAGGAGACATCTCACCTAACTTTAGAGGTCTACAAGACATCTGCATATTTACTAGTCTCTTTCAATTTTTTTTTATATCTAAGGGAAATCAATAGGCAGCAGAGAATAAAATTTATGTGACCAATTATAGACATCTACTTTAGGGTTATATGAATCACAGACTGAGTGCCTGTTCCCACTAATAATAAAAGAAACCTACACAAATAGCTTGGTTGTAGGTATCTACTTAATACAGATGTAAAGGTAAATTAAAAGGATCATCCCTATTTAGTATTTTCTTTACCTTATATGACTCAGATGACTAGTTTTCCACTACAGTAAATTCAGATAGTGTATTATTTACACGGATTATAATTGAAAATACATATTCTATATTTGTGCAGCAATAGAAATTAAATCATCCTATACAAACTTCACCTGCAGAGAAAACCTATGCCATACAACACTTAATTGCTAAGAATAATAAAATTCACAGGAGTTGATATCTCAGTATACAGTCATTCTTAACATCAGTTTGACCCTAAGTTTCATTGGAAAGTTCACATGAGAACATTTAGATTATATTACAACCTGCAGTAATTCCAATTGTTTTTGGAAGTTACTTGTTTCTACACTTGCAATAAAAGCTTGATTGTGTTAGGTAATATACCGGATTTGATGTGTAACACGTCATATCCTGATATGGTCATTTAACAATCATTATCCATGAAAAATTACACTCTTCAATGTACCAGAGAGTTTAGCAAGTTTAGAATGGGAAGTTTAACAAAGATTATCTTCCAGACACAGACAGAATGAATAGTAACACTTAAACACAAACATGAATGCTACCATTTAAAATATAGTGTTGTCTTGTCTGATGAGAAATGGGAAGAGTAAGGCAAATCAGGTGAAAGAATAAAAACAGAAAATAAATCAGAAAATATGAAGAGCAATACAAAACAGAATGGAAAAGAATTAGTATAAATACATTCAAACAATGTACCGGTGGAGGTGGGAATGACTTCATTATATTAAAAAAAAAATATTGCTAATCGTTGAGAAAACTAACTGAATTAATTAGTTCAACACTTAACAGCAATCTATGACAAGAAGTCATACAGAATCATCTATAGAGTCGTACAGTTTCCCTTGGAAAACCAGTTGGTGATAATTTCCTATGAGGTGAGATTATATGCATGGCCAAAGGAAAGGAAAAGCTTCTACTCATATTTTTCAACTACAAATGTTCATCAATAAATTTTGGGGCTTGTACAGGGAAAAAATGCTAAAAGGTTCAAGCAAAAAGGCAAATGTTTACCACCGATGTGATAAAACTTAACAAAGACAACATCAAAGCCCAGACAGACTTTTTTAGTGGACTTGTGTTAGTTCAACACTAGTTAGAATTAATAGATGTTTTAAATTAAGAATTCCTTACAAAAACAGGACAAATGTTTTAATCATCTAGAATTCCTTTTCATAGCAGCTCTAATAATAAGTGAGAAAGACATTTAAGCAAGCCGAAATATTAATAATCTAATGGTAATTTTTTATATTTTGTATCACAGAAGAAAATACTTGAAACCCTATTCTTATGAGTATTTTATCATTTGTGTACTTTCTGTTTAGTAACAGTATTCGTCAGTGTGCAATGTTTATGTGTAGGACTTCAAACATATCTCATAAATTCTCATTTTCAGCTGTCATGATTGATCTTGCCATTACCTCCAGTTGTAGAAATCCCAGTAATTTAAACTCAAGAGATTGTTGCTAGTTAGTCTAGTAAATTTAGTCTGCCTCTGAAAAGATCAAGCTATTGCAATTTTATCTTACTAAAAAGAGCTACTTATTTGCTGTGAAAAGATTAAGGAACCTGGTACTCCATCTGTAAGGGTATACAGATTCTACAGCAAAGACATCTAACAAATCTGGGGAAACTGGCTGTTTGCTCAAACAGCTGACCGAGAGAACCATTAAAATGGCTCATAGAAGCTCCAGAGTTTCAGCTTCTCTTTTGGTTATATATTGTCTCAATGTGTTGTAGAAAAATGCCCCTCTATCTCAGGGCCTGAGCTGGGAAAATACATAAATAAATGCTTTCTATAGCATTCTTCATCTCAGGAATTTTTTGTAACTTAGAAGTAATTAAAAAAGACATGCCACAAAAACTGAATATTAAATCAAATACAACTTCAGAAGCTAGAAGAGAGGAAAATAGAACAAAATTTTCTAATATGGATTCTTTAATACACCTTTTGAAAAGAAGTATTCTTCATTTTCCTGTATAATGTAGAAGACAAAATATTTTGGACCAGAGTATGGTTCTGTATCCAAGTGTCAGTGTACTGAGAGTCCCAGACAGTTCCAGACACAGTGTCTGTATCTCATATTTGGCAATAATTGGAGAATAACCAGAGAATACAAGTGTCAATTTATCCAGGCTGGTCCTAGAGTATACTGTCATTTTCTATCCTCTTGACTGATACTCTAAAAGGACTTTGCATTACAATCTTCTCGCTTTTGGATCAAAACCACAATCAGAAGCAAATTCAGTCCCAACCTGAGCACCAATATGTTCAGCGCTAGATAGCCAGAGTATACAGATCTCCAGCTACTCAAAGAACCCGAGAAGCAGTTTTGTCAGGATTTAAAGAATTGCGAATACAGACCAAGTACCTACATATCACTGAATACATTTAAATCCCCTCCTTCTTTTTGCTATCTAACTGCTTCTTCCTGCTCTCCCCAAGTAGACCATTGTTTCTGACTGGTAATCTGTGAAAGAAAAAGTCTGGGCCACAGCTCAATAAGGAAGACTAATAGAAAAATGCATGGCAAAATCAACAGACCACTTTAATTAGTTATCTTATTGTAATTTAGTCTGATGTGCAAAAAGTAACTGTAAAAAGCATTACTTCTTTATATATCTAAATACTAACATAAAAATATCATTACAAATCTTTTAGTGACTTTCTATTATGTCTCATAATTGAAGTAATGGTTGCTCCACAATGCATCTACTGTGCTAGTACACATTAAGCAACATTAGCAAAACCAGAGAAATTTCAATGGAATGGAACAGTGTTATATGCTGATTTTTTTTTTTTTTTTTTCTGACGTTCTTTTTTCTTACCCTAAATTTTGTTTGCTGTAGCTATTTTGGGACTTTCAGGTGGAGTGAACAGTGTTATATGCTGTTTTTTTTTTTTTTTTTTTTCTGCAGTGCATCTTTCATCCCAATAACAGCATTGAATATATTTTAAAATTGTCACTGGCCCTGAGAGATGTCACAAGAGTTTTCCAGCCTGGTGAAAATCTCACACCACTTTATTGCTCAGCACCATACTTCAGCAGCCTTGCCCTCAATGGTGTCCCATTGCTGCACAAGCAGAACTCCAAAGAACTTTAAAAAAAAAATCTAACTGGTGACCTTAACTACATCTCTTCAGTACATGCTCATGCACTTCTCCTACCACAGGCAACTTCCCCCTGGTGAAGCTTCTAACCCAGCATACAATCATCTTCACTTTATGCTCAGAAGAACTTCTCTCCATACTGTAATCTCCTCATCACCTGGGAATACATCACTGTTGCCAAAATGTTTGGGATGTACTGGTTGCTTCTGTGTGTAGCATTATCTCCATCTCACTCCTGCTGGTATTCCTTCTGTCTTCTCTGTTGATTATCCTGTAATGATCATTTGTTAGAATCATAGAATAGTTTGGGTTGGAAGGGGTCTTTAAAGGTCACCTAGTACAAATTCTCCTGCAATGAGCAGGGACATCTTCAACTAGATCAGGTTGCTCAGAGCCCCATCCAACCTGACCTTGAATGTTTCCAAGCATGGGGCATCTACCACCTCTCTGGGCAACCTGTTCTGGTGTTTCACCACTCTCATGGTAAAAAATTTCTTATTTATATCTACTCTAAATCTTCCGTCTTAGTTTAAAGCCATTACCCCTTGTCCTATTGCTACAGGCCCAGCTGAAAAGTTTGTCCCACTCTTTCCTGTAGGTGCCCTTAAAGTACTGAAAGGCTGCAGTAAGGTGTCCCTGGAGTCTTCTCTTCTCCAGGCTGAACAAGCCCAACTCTCTCAGCCTGCCTTCATAGGAGAGGTGCTCCAGTCCTCTGATCCTTTATCTGGCCTTCCTCTGGACCTGTTCCAACATTTTCTTTCCTGTACTGAAGGCTCCAGAGCTGGATGCAGTACTTCAGGTGGCGTTTTACCAGAGTGGAGTAGAGGGGCAGAATCACCTCCCTCGATCTGCTGGCCACATTTGTTTTCTTCCTCCTTCCAATTTTCCCTTGACCTGATAACAGTAAGTGTCCATTAGTGGTGCTGAAATTACTTTTGGATAAAGAAGAGATGTCTTTTTTTATTAAATGTGCTTCAGTTGGAGCAGAGATCTAAGCATATGTCTAGCATCATGCATTGAAACACACTCTTTAGCTTCATGGAATTATTTATGTGTTCAAATTATATTTTTTACTATTTAAGAATAGCTTGTCAGGTTGTACCCAAAAAGTATCAACCATATGAACGTGAATTGCACTAGTAAAACCATATATCCAGTTTGGGGGACCTGTTGTAGTCTCTCCTTCCACATTCTCTTTCCAGCTAACAAACACTGCTGTACTAATCTTAGAATTCTACTTACAGAAATATTTCAGAAACTTAGCATTAGCATCTTCTTATTCTTTACGTCTCTCATCTCCCTTGAGAAAAAGTTTGTAGAGAAAAGCATTTGGTAAGGAGGTAGTTTCCAATATCTTTCCAGGGTGTTTTCCACTAAAGAGAGTCAGGATAGTGAAATAATAGCTGCTTTTTTTATCTCTGAAGACAGAGAGCAAAGGGAAAAGACTTTTTTTTTTTTTTTTTTTTTAAATTCTCAGCCTTTGAAACGGTGTCTAGAAAGACCATTGAAATTAGAAGACTAGAGATGGGATTCTCTGCCCTCTAACTTGAAGGAGTCAATGGAAGTCTGAAACTGGAGTTAAGCCCCTCAAGTGCAGGTGCATGGGTAATTGCGTAACAAAATGTTCAGAGAACAGAGAAGAAAAAACATTCAGAAAAAAAGAGGCTGATTTAGTCTTGTATGACAACTTTTAAAGAACAGATTTTCTTTAAGTGAAAATCAAAAGTCAGGTTCAATTAGCAATCAGGAAAATTTCACCAGAAAATTTCACAGTAAAAATCTCCAAACATTTTTTTAGACAAAGCTACATTGTAGTGGGTTGACCTTGGCTGGCTGCCAGGTTTCCACCCAACAGCTCTCTGCCTCCTCAGTTGTCTGGGTGAGAAAAAAAGATGAAAAAGCTCGTGGGTCAAGATGAGAACAGGGAGATCCCTCACCAACTGTCACCACAGACAAAATAGACTAAACTTGGGGAATATTCATTTAATTTAGGCCAATTAAAAATAGAGTAGGATAGTCAAAAACAAAAACTAAACTAAACTCCCTGCCCCCTACCCCTCTTTCTTCTGAGGCTCAAATTCACTGCTTTATTCCTGACACCTCTACCTCCTCCCCATGCTAAGCAGCACAGGAGGATGGGGAATGGCAGGTTAAGGTCAGTCCATAACAGTTCCTCTCTGCCACTGCTTACTCCTCAGGCTTTTCCCCTGCTTCATCACAGGCTCTCCACCAGCTGCAGCTTCCTTCAGGGCACATCCATCTGTGCCTGGCTGCAATATGGATGTCTGCTCCACTGTGGTCCTCCATGGGCTGCAGGGGGACAATCTACTTCACCATGGTCTTCTTCATGGGCTTCAGGGGAACATCTTCTCTAGCAGCTGGGGCGCCTCCTCCCCTTCCTTCTTCACTGACCTTGAAGTTTACGGGCCTGTTTCTCTCATGGTTTTCTCACTCCTCTGTCACAAATCGGCTGTGCAGTGGTTTTTACCCTTTCTTAAATACATTTTCCCTGAGGCGCCACCATCTTGGCTGAGGGGCTGAGCCATGCCCTGTGGTGGGTCCAGTGAAACCGTCTGGAACTAGTTGGGTCCAGCACAGGGCAGCCCTAACCTCTCCACCCCTGCAGTCCTCTGCTACCATCACCTTGCCATGGACACCCAATAAATAAATTCATATAGAAAACAATTTTGTTTTAATTTGGTTTAGTTATAAAACAAAACAAAACTTGAGACTAGCTTTCTCCTGCTTGAATTCTAATCGATTTAATTAAAATAGAAATTTTCTCACAAATTCTATTGATTGGAATGAACTCCCATTTCTCCATGAAGTACTTTTCTCATTCAAAAATATCAATCAGCCAATTATTATTTATGTTTTATACCAACATCAGCAGGCTAGCTAAGCTTCTTTAATAACAGAAATGGTTTAGAAAACATTCTGCTATGGAAATTTTAAAATTCAAATCAACCTCAAAAATTTCATGTGAATTTTAATATTTAAATGTAATTGAGGAAGACAGCAGCTTTATACTGTAGCCTCTCCCATAGCATATTCAGTAATTATAGCCTGCCTAACAAATGAAACTACACATGAAAATGGATAAGAACAATTTCTCCATAGCTCAGAGAGAGATGAGTCCTAGGATGTCCATTTTGATATTGCTAGAGGAAGGCAAAAATGGGAAAAGCCTTGGATTTGTGGTTCTGAAGGTAACAATAACTGGGCTTTTTGTACAACAGTATTTCCCAATGTGCCCCTTCCCAGCAACCTTATGAGCACCCCTTGAAGAGGCAGATGAAGAACGGGGTCCTGTGCCTCTGCATAAGTGGACTACTTTAAGGAAGAGGATAATCAGTTTGCTTTTTGAAAAATAAAGATGAAATAACAATGGTACATATTAAAATTAACAATGATCACTTTCAGAATACCTTACAGCTTCAAAGCACCATGAAACCATCAAGTAATTAATGTTTATTTAATGAAATTAACATAATTCAATATGCAACAATGTTGAAAGAACAGAAGACTTAAAATGCACAAGCCAAATCCCAGAGCTCACCTGAGAAGCTGCTCAACTTTTTAGTCGGGTTCTACACAATCCTTGATGTGCCATGTATGCACAGTGTCCAACGACAGCAGAACAGATCAGCAGAATAAATCACTTGGAAAACAATAATTCTCAAAGGAGATTCAGGCTTTTAGATGGCTCTCCTGAGGTTCAAAGTCACATACATTGATGTTCAAGCTACTCATGCTATCATGCTACTAATGGACAGGAAAGAATTGACTAGACAAAGGTGGTTTGGTTTTTTTAGGGGTTTTTGTTGCTGGTTTTGGTGTTTGGTTTTGTTTGTTTTTGTTTTGGTTTTTTTTGTAAAGAGTATAAGACTTTATTGCCAATTGATTCTTACAGCTTATTCACGGTATGATTCTGCATTTTTATATACTTAGAAGTCCCAGTGACTTAAATAGGAGTAGTGAATGCATAAGGAATGGAGAATAAGGCCTTTGAAGTTCAATATCATTATTTAGATTTCAGGCATGCCTGGAGACAGCACTCTAGATTAATAGAATGCTTTGCTTCAATTAGCTCTGTGTCTCCTGCATCCCTCCCCAATTCCCTCTGCCCTTGTTTAACATACTCCCTTATCCCTTCGCATTATCCAGACAGGTGCTCTCTGCTACCACAGACTGCTGGAAGTTTCACGAAGGAGATTCAGTGTGGGGAGGAGGTATATTGGTTTCTTAGCTCTGATGCAGGAAAGGGGAATGTGTGAGTCTGTGTATGAATCTGATTTGTTCTCCCTGAGTATTTTTTCAGAGATCCTTTAAAAATACCTCTGAAAAAGTAGATCTTAAAAGATCTCTTAAACAGATATGCTCATGTCTATTTATGGCAAGCGTATTTTCACAATCTAGCACAAAAAATGTAAATCAAAGGAGTGTTGCTTCTAGCTGATTAATTTTGGGGGAGACAGAAGTCAATAAATAATATATATATATATAGTCATTTGTATATATGAAATAATTTTTTATTGTAGTGGAACTCAGATTTCTGCTATGATTTTCTCTGGTTTTCCACTGTAATAAGCCCCCTCATTTCAGACTTCCTTGAAAGAGGCTTAGGAGCATAATGCAATGGCCACTGAAAACTGACGCATCCTGCAAAGTGGGGGCAGGAAATTATAAGTTTCATATTGAGTTCAATGGGAAAGTCATAAGGCCCTGCTCCTTCTCCCTTGGGGTATTTTCCTATTTTATTGTCAGTACTATAATGGGCAATCAGTTCCTGAAATGGTGCCCTGCTGTCTAGATGAAGCATTTATAGGTTTTTTAAGCAGTCCATTTGAACACTGCAGAATAAAAAAGTCAGCCCTTGTGAGTTCAGATTTTAGGGCCCTGATCCTGCACTGAACTATGTGTCAGCAAACCTCCTGCCCACTTGGAATTCAGTGCAGGATCAGGGTCTCGATTTCTACATTTTCCGCTGCAATTCAGACTTTTATTTATCACAGCTGGAAACAACATTACAAATAAAAATTCTTCTTAAAACCAAAGTGTCTGTCCCTTTTAAAAGTTAACTTTCCTAGATTTATGCACATATATTTACATAGTAATCTTCTGAATGGAGATACTGCTTCTAATGAATTAGGGGATTACTACAAAAAATATATAAATCATCATAGATGTTCTCCATGCAGAAACACTTTCTTTGAAAAAAGAGAAAGAAATCTGTTCAAGAACTCAAAGGAAAAATGCCTTTTTGAGGGCCTAACAGCACGGCCCAGATCCAATATAAGATTTTGGCCTAAAATGAAACCAAGAGAATTTAAGAATCACTTAAGGTCAGTCTAAATTGAGGTTTAGAAGCCCAAACTTGAATACAGCCCAGACCATTTTCTAGGTCATCTCTTTTCATTGCTGCCTAATCCTTAAAATACCTAAATCTATAAAATACCCTCCTGTGTGGCTTAAAGTTTGCTACTGCTGAAAGTGAACATACTTGTTGAAACCTGGCTACTGAAGATACACTCCCATTGCCCAGATAAATTCCATGTTTAATCAGAGGTGCCCTGGTTTGAGGTATAGTAAGAGGACAGTAAGTCAGCAAGATACCCACTTCTCCAGAAAAGTCTGAAAATATTGCTATGTATTTTTTTCACGTCTGGTAATGCTCAGAACTCTTCTTCACAGAAGCTGGAGGCCCTGAGCCAGCATTGGCCATAAACTTAACAGCAGCCGCAGGAATGGGCACGTTCCAACCACCTGCTTGGGTGGGACTCTATGAAGGAGGAGTCATAGTATTAGAAGAGACAGCAAGTTTATGAGTGACTCTCTCCTAGTTGTTATGGCATTTAGTAGAGAAGAGGTAAATCTGCTATTTTTTTCAGGTCTTTACTCCCAGGACTACTGTCCTTGTAACCAAATGGCATAGGAAGTATATATCTACTCCGAGATAGAGCAAGAATATAATTTCTGTCTCACTCAAAGGACAGTTGGAGAACCCTTTCTATGGTCATTTGACTTTTCTGGATACAATGGCTAAATTGCAAGAGCAAAGACAAACAAACATTTATCAGCAGTTCTCCTCACCAAATTGCTGCTCCTGTCTAAGGAAATCACAGAGCTTGGTGATTAAGGCCACTGCTGTACGGGGGAGCAGGAGGCATCAATTGCTTCAAGATTTGAAAATCTGCTTACTGGATGAATGGTTTAACTGCCAGCCTACAGTTCAAAAGACAGGGAGTGCAATTTATCACCACTTTTCAAACTCGTTCCCTTTGGTGCCTATTCCCCCAAGGTGTGTAGGCTCTGAAAATCAGCATCTCACTCTTTTCATCTGAATTCTTTCACATCAGAGCAAGAATTTATTCATGGGAACTAGCTACTTGCTCTCAGCTGAGTGACATATATCTAAGTTCACCATACCATTTTCATTCTTGGGCTCAATTAACCTTGTCTCATGTAAAATAAAGAAGAAGGATGATAGCATGAGTAGAACTGAATTTTCCATCCAGACTTTTTTTTTTTTTTTTAATACATTGAAAGACTGAGGCCATGGCTCCACAGACAGATGTAAAGATTCATATGACAGCCCATCCCAAATTTCATCTGGCCAGCTATAAGCTGACTCCAATTCCAAAGCTGGGTGGTAGTGTTAACGTGGCACTAAGCCCAAGTTAACCAAGTACCAGGAGACTCCTGAGAAAATGAGGTCATTGGCAACTTTGCAATTTTGGAAGGCTTGAGACTGTGTTTTAGTCACTCCCTCAGCCTCAATGAATAGTTCTATTCAGTAGCAGGTGATTATCCTTAAGAGCAGGACCTGTATGCTCGATGATAGAGAGCTAGTAGAGACACCCTACTGTGACTGTTTTTTTGGCAAGCCTCACCAGAGACTTTGGCAGCTTCTCTTCCTCTAAAGTGCTACTGTGCTTTTGCATGGTTGCATTCTTCATGTAAACAATTATCAATGCCAACCCTAAGAACATGAAGAACTGATAATAATTATTGTTTTCACTGCTGGATAGTAGAGAACAACCGCAACATCAAGAAATATCATGCTTTCTGAGGATTTTTTTAATAAAATGTATCTATTTCCTTTAGTTTAAGTAATAAAATCCAGTTATCTGACAATATATTTGAATTGTGTTTTCATTATATGCATGTACATTTTGCAGTGGATTATAATTTTTAATTAAGGCCACATGTGGTTAGCTGAATAGAGTAATTAGTAATTTCCAATAACAATTATATGTTAATGTTTGGGAAATAAAGTATTAGAGAATTTTAGAAGAAATTAAAATAAATTAAGATGTGGAATGTCTTAAAGATCACACTGTTTGAGCCCAAACAAAATGTTTCTTTTATTCTTTTTTTTATTCCATTCCATGTTTGACAGTGTATTGTTAGCAGATATATGTTCATATCATTTCAAAGTTGGAAGATGTTTACTTGCTTGGATTGAAAATATCTCTTTACAGTGTTGCTAATGCTCACTTAACCTGGCCTCTTCTGGACTATTTTGTGAAGTCTTAATTCTGGGAAGAAGGTCAAAACACTGTCTACCAAAAATTGTGATAAAGAAAAGAGATGAAAGGGAAAGAGATGTAAATAGAAAGAGACACAAAAGGCAAATATTTTTAGAAATGGAATAGGAGCAATACATCATCTATTCATAACGCTAGCAGTGAAAATTATTTCCAGCATTTGCAGGAATGGTATATTGTTTGCATGAAACATAATACTCAGTCTAAAAGATCACTTAGGGCAGGTGTCTGCCTAACTTCTACTAGTGTTAGCAGCTGTTGGGGTGGGAATAAACAGTTTTGTTGCTTGTCCACTTGCCTACAGGCTACAGGTCTTTGCAACATGTTCCCTTCATGAACCTTGTTGGCCAAAATCAGGGAACAATAAAACCCGTTCACAAGAGGGAAAGTCCCGTATCTCTTAAAAAGATAAAATGTTCTTGGCAAGATGACTTCAAAGGTTTCTCTGAGACACTGAAAATTTGTACTGGCCTGAAGGCTTTGCTCTGCCATGCAAGCACAATTTATTCTGTCTCGTGAGGAACACCACGGCGAGTATGTAGGGAGCAGTGAAGTTTCTACTAGGCAAGATGAGAGTTTCCATCTCCTAGCACTCTGGGTTGTGATACAGGAACAATTTAGACTGCCAACAGTATGTGTGTTAATGACTAGTCTTGCTTCCAAGATCTCAGCTGCAAATGCCTCATCTCATGCATCACAGTACCTCCTGACCTTTTGGTACTGTCTAGATGCTAGACAGACTAGAGACCTATTGTAGAAAAATGTTATTACACAGCTCTGAATTATACCATATTCTAAATGCACCAAGGCTGACAAGGCCATGTAGGTGAAAGACGTCACTTCTACTATATGCATCTTCATTACTGAAATTCCCACACTAGCTCCTTTTGATTCCAAGTCTTTTGTTTACTAATGAAAAACGAGATCTCTAATTTGATAATTAATTCTCAGACCAGGTATTTTTGACTGTGTCTTCTGTTTACTTGTAGTTAAAATACAGGGATTTTCTGGTATAAGGGACAAGAAACAAGAGATAATCAAACAATTACATAAGACCTAACCAATATTTATGTTCATTTTTGGTGGCTGTTTCCTAAATGTAACAAGCATATATATGTTTATTTTTTATTACAGTTAATTACAGGGCCAGGAGCTGAAAAGCGAAAGAAAATGTTAGCGATTTCTATCAGTGGTTTGCTTGTCATCCCTTTGACTCTAGCACAAGGTCTGTGGTTTTTATCTATCTTCAACAATCTACTAATCAAATATTTATCCTCCTAGTTCTCTTACGCTGATGGAGGAATGCTATTAATATTTCCATGGCAAATTCTGTTTTTTCAAAAGAAACAGAAAACAAAAGTTTTCATTATCCCAATGACAGGATGTATATTCTTAAAACTTCCCATTTGTTAACACCACCTCCCCCACAATCTCTCCAAATACCTTTTCTCTCAGATGGTGTAAATGAATAATGTCACAAAATTAAACTCAGTGCTGTTATCTTCAAACTAATTTCAATTTGAATGTTGATAGTTCTTTTTCAACACTGTAGAAGGTTTACATGTGTACCTTTACTGGTTATGAGTTAATCTGTTGTAAGGCATCACCTCCTTCATATCTAGTCTTACTCAGCAAGAATTCCCATCTTTTTCACAGGAGCTTTGGAGGAGACATTATCTAATACTGGCAAAAACCTTAGAAGTAAGGTGATAGAAACAAACCAGACCTGAAAAGTTCTGTCTGACAAGTCTCCTAAGACTCAAGGTCATCTGCATCTTAGAAAAAGGAATCCTACAAAATGTGTATGTCTGAGAACAGAGGAATAATTTCAGCAGTTTGGAAGATTTCAATATAAACTAAAAGTTCAGATTTAGAATTCCTTGTATGGAGACATTATTATTTCTTTGTTTCTACTGTTTATGCTGAAGTAATTTTACCTGATACATACTAGGGTTGTAATTGCCTTTTAAGGGACCTGCTTCGTGAGGGAGTGTTGTTCCCTGGTAGACTATTACAGCTAGTTCTTACTTATTTTTTTCACTCCCATCTGATTTAGCTTCCAGTTTATTGCTCTCTGAGATAATGATACTGCACTCGACACAAATATGTTTCATTCTCATTCTGCACTACAGCCACCCCGTCATCAATTTTTTTTTCCATATCATGATCTTCCATTGAACTAGTGATTCCTCCCAATGCTCTGTAGTTCATGACATTTATACCAAGGTCACCAATGGAATACCAGTAAATTCCCATCCATTATGTATCTTAATATCCATCCATATGGATATTAATATTTTTCCTTCTGACACAAAACTTTTTATCTAAGGAGTGAATCCATGTTGGTTTTATGCAAAAAAATATTGTCAGATGTTATCAGACAAAGGTCAAAGTTGCAGTAGAGTTTGTCTTCAGGAAAAAAACCTCACCTCTTCAGATGTACAAACAGGCGGCAGCTCTGATATGTTACCGCTTGGGTGTCACTGAGATATCCTGTTTGTTCATCTATACCTGACACCAATTTAGCAGCTTAAGAAGGGAAGAAAATGTAAACTTGTTTTTATTTTGTTTTGGTTTTTTAAGAGAAAAGATACAAAACCAGTAGCAACCCATGAACAATACTTGAAAATCTAATGACTTTAGAATAGCTTGATGGAAGACTTAGAGATTAGAAGGTACGTTTACCTTAGAAAACAATATAGTGCAATAGGGGTGAATCTGTGGAGTGAAACCATTCATTCAAGCGATCTATCCTCTGCAGGATAAGTATTTCAGATGGGGTATTTTAGAAAAGCTGCAGTCTTTTTTTTATGCTGAAGTGTAGGGAATGTGCTTCTATAGCTCTACTCTTTGCCTATCTTCCATGTAGACCATATAAGGCATTAAAAAGTGTACCTCAGCCATTCCTTCAATAATTACAAAGACTGGCAAAAATATAGGGTGAAAAATCTCCCTAGAGATGGAGTGACTTACTGTGTACTGACTTTGACATGTAATGAGAGACATCAAAGAAAATCTACATCTAAGAGCTCTCCATTTTTACCAAAGATACACCAGTTACACCCACAACTTTTATGACATCCTGAAAAAGAATTGTCTTTGGATTTGTGTTAGCTACTTATATAAGTCAGGAGAACTAACATATCTCTTTCTTTTCACAGAGACTTATATAAATTTGAATTTCGAATATTTTTATTTGACATCTTTCATATAATTACTATCTTGTTTAAATATCACTGTGCTATTGCCTGAGGTAAATGCAGTAGAAAATCACTATGTTCAATGTTACTATCTTATAGTTTCATCCCCTCTGTCAAACTGAGAACTTTTTTAATTCTGCAGGGGAAATTTCATTTTCTTGTTCATTCCTAATGTGGATGAATAAGTTGCTGGCTATCTACTTCCAGATATAGAGTATTTCCTGTGTCAGTTAGCCAAGCTTAAAATGGGTCTGTCCACTTTTGTCATTGTCACATTTTTTTTTTCCCCACTGCACAATAACAAAATACAGAAAAAATACCTATTAACTTTTTTTAAAAAAAATATTCAAATGATTGATAGTCACATCAACTGCTGTTCATTCTAAGTCAGATCCTCAAACTTAGTACAGACTAACTTTAGGAAAGAACTGAGCACATATGTAAATCAAAATTTGGCTTCAGAAAACTTGAAGTGAATTCAAAAGGTAGCTGCTAAGCAGGAATTCTACATTCACACACAACAGTTGTGGAACAATACAGCACAGTGCCTGAAGTACTAAATAGTAGAGGGAACTGGGTTCCCTACCCACTTTACATTAAATTGCCATTAGATAAAAAAACTTATGGTCACAGCAAGAGTATGGGCCAGAATACAAATCTGGCTCTTCTCTACTCGATGCTGTACCTTATGAGATAGGAGAAATAAGTTTAATTCCAAATCTCCAGCTTCTGTGGCAATTGCTCTAACCAGCAAGCTACTGTGTGAAAGGCAGACTCTTAAATGAGGTCCACTCTGATTCAGACAGCTAATTATGTTCCAGAGTTAAGTTCTCAAATTGGACAGGAGCGGGTGTTTAGACACATATTCTTCATCATTTCTAGTTGACTGATCTTGAAATCTCCTTGCTCGTTACTCCGGCATTTGTGTATTCTCTTCTTAGGTGCCTAATTCAGCAAAATTCAGTTCCTGGCATACAGCAAAGAACTTACACTAACACACAAGCTTTCCTTTGGAGCTGGTCCTTAGGCTACAAATACTGCTCTAGGTATATATGTCTGAAGGTTTTGTGCCAGTGACATTTGCAAATCTCTGATATCACTTAGGAGGTGACTAACATTTCCACTGGTAATATCCCCGCTATAACTAACCTATTGCCAGAGGCCATGCATATTAACTCCGAACTTCTAACGGCATTAAATTGGTAGTTGTCTAGATCATTAGATTCAAATTTCATAAAATAGGCATTACTCAGTGTACTCCATAGCAAAGCCTGAAACACATTCTGAGTATTTCAGCTCTACTGGAATATCTACAAGAGCTTTGGCAGGACCCTGAATCACCCAAAATTATTTTTAGGCAGAAAAACTCAGAGTGATTAGGACAGATAAATAAATAAACAATTAATTTATTTATAAATCATTTACCTCCACCCCTATTTCTCCATGATCTTAATGCTTCTACACTTATTTCAGTCAATCTGGCTGCTCCCAGCTGAAGCAAATGGCACAGTACTCTGCAGTGAGTAGGGACCTTGCTTCTGTCATCCTTGAAACCTCTACTAAGGCTTTCAATTTGCCCAAAACCTGTAGGACCCCAATTCATTGCTGTACCCGTCCCTGCCTCCTACTACTCTTCTCTCAACCTTAGCAATCCCCAGAACTTCCTATCTCTGTGCTTGCTCAGATGTTCTCGAGAAAGGTCCAAATTCCCCTACTGAGGCAACCCACATGGTCCACTCATTTTGAAGGAATAGAAACATAATTTTGAACAGAGAATTAGAAGAAATTGGGACAAAGAACAAAAAAAGTAAAAGAAAATTCTCTGAAGGATTTACAGTTGTGAACCTTACCCTAAGAAAGTGATCTTTACTGCAGACAAGTAAACATCTATTTCTTCATGGCACTCTTATTCACCATGTTCTTGTTCAGTCTGCTGGCATTTTGTATCCCAGGCCTATCAGCCCAACACACCCTTACACTGCAGAGCAAGGATAGCACCTAACTCTGCAGCACTGCAGCAGCAGTCAAGGGCTGTAACGCTAATTTGTAACACTGCTGCTCTCTTAAGAATGATGCCCAGAAGCCTAGAGTACCTAAATAAAAATTGACATCTAGGCTACAGAAATTGTTTGAGGTACAAATTAAGAAATTTGAACCTAAATTCAAACTGGCTTGGATTTTTGTTTGTTTGTTTGTTTTTCCAAATTTAGTACTGCCAACAACATTTACAAGATTGGTTTCATAAAGGGAGTTTGAAGTCATTGATTCCATATAGGTATTATTTGTTCTCATAGGAGCAATAAGAAAAAAAAAAAAGAAAAGATTCTACACAGAAATATTTATCCATTGGTATTCACATCTTCAAGCTTGCTGTACTCTGTGATAACGTGACCTTTGTATTTTCTATTGACCACCAGACTTGTATTCAATATAATATGGTATTTAAATATTAATGTATTAAAGCATATAACTGTATCATATGTTACCTTTTTGTTCCATTTCTAACTGAACTTATACTAGAAGGTTTAGATTTGAAAAAAAAATGTGAAATATGTCCTTGAAAACTTGTAACTAGATCTTTATAAATATTACAAAAACAATAATTTTGCATCAGTATGGTGAACAAGTAGCAAAGTGCCTGAAGAATATAAATTGAATGTTCTCTAGAAGAATCGGTAAAGGTTAAAATTCATCATTTTAACTGATAGGCTTTCTTTGGGAAATAACTGATGCTGTGAATACAAAATGCTATGATAATTTTTGTTTCTCCTCAGTGTTTTTTTTTCCCTTGAAAAACAATATCTCTTCAATAATAAAACATACCTTTTCCCATTCATTCTAAAAATAAAGTTTCGTACAATGCTTAGCTTCCTACACTATTGATAGCTTTTTTCACTTTAAATGGAAACATTTTATCTGAATGGAGTGAACACTTCTGTCCATTTCAGGAGAGGCTTCAATCCTATAGGAAATTCACTGTGACTTAGATTTTTTAGGAAAAGATTTAACCTAGACATGGTATGAAGACTGGTTTCTAAATACCACATTTACTACACAGTTTCCATAGTGATTTTCAGACTGTAGCAGGCTGGAGGTTAAACTAGAAAAATAGGTATAAATACAATTTATGCTAGAAATAACAGCAGTATTTAGAAGCACCTGTTTGTTCCAGGCACTGCACCAACAACAGTAACAGGTATCTTTTCTTTTCAAAGTCTTACTGTCTACGAAGTGAAGTAGAAATGTACTGCCATCTTTCTAGTTAGGAAATTGAATTACAGAGAAATTGAATGACATTTTTTTCCCAGTCATATAGGAAGACTGTCACAGAAATGAACCCAGGTCTGTTGAGTCTCAGTCCAGGTTATAAGCTGGACTTCAGTTTTCCATCAAGTAACTTTGCTCCCTTTAACTACAATTCAAACTGCAGATAAACCTCCTGTGGTGATGGCCTTAGGAGCTTACTTGCATGTAAATCAGGTATCAATTTGTGGAGAGTAGCTAATTCCAAGTAATATTATTTCTTTCTACCATGTCAATACTTCTGCCCACAGAAGACTGTCAATACAATGCACTTGGTTAATTTGGGGGCAAAACCAGTTTTTTAATTGCTTCGCCGATTTAAAACTTACTGGTTTGATTAGACAGTAGTAAAACGGGGGCATGCAGAGCCCAGATCTGGATTTAGCATTGCTGGCAATCTGAGTATCACAAGTTCAAACATTTCCAAACTTTCTCCATGAGTGACCACTGCCCATCCTGAGTGCTGGGCATCTCGTGATCCCCAAGAACAAGCTCTGTGGCAGACAGATCCAGTTACTTGGCACGGAGCACCATTTCAGTAGGCTAGGAAAGGAGCTGCAGGTACATGAACCCAAGCTCCATGTGCAGAAACTGCCCTGTAGTGCTGCAGGTTAAGGACAGATTTTCTCTCTTAATTCACCTTCAGACAGACATATTCCCCCCCACTCAAATCTCTCTAAAAGTTCACCACAGAAGGCACAATGACTCCGAGTGTGTGTTTATGTGAAGTTCACCCCTAATCTTTACATAAGCTAAGAATTATTCCTGCTCCCTTTATAGCTTTATCTTTTTTTTTTTTTTCCTTTTCTTTCTGCAGGCTATTCAGATAAGGATTTTCATTGTCACTGTTCCCACTTTACTCTGAATAAGTGGAGTGTATGAAAAAGCAAAACTCACAAAAGAATGACTCGCAAACATTGATGCCACTGTTGGACTTGAATTTAAAGCTATCACACAAGGACACTGTTAACATTTATGCTCCTCTCTGTAGGCTGACAAATTAAAATATTACTTGAAGTCTCGGATCAGTTTCTGCTACAGCGTTTCATTTTGATTGATGTCCTCTATTAATATCAGTGATGCTAGTTAGCTTTAAGACACCCCAAAGGGTAGTCAACTAGTTAAAACTCCAAATGAACCTCATGCCAGCTGTTTAGCCTCTTGAAAGTTTTGCTGAGCATTGACAGAAGACCTTATCAATCATTACAATTAAGTGCTTTCAGACTGTCCCTTCTAAGGGGAGTCAGTTGAAGTACCATCTGCTATTTTGCTTTTAAAACTCACTGGTTTCCTTCTCTGAGGCAGCTGGCTTTTTTCACTTTTGAAATTATGTTTCTTTTGCAGCAGAGTGATGGGCTGATGAAGAAAACTTTTTGTTTTAATAATCAGCAGTTTCTATGATGTGACATAATTTTTGCAGTGCTCAGGGCCTTTTACAAATCAAAAGGAATCCAACTAAAACAGTAATTAATGTCAAATGACTAGTCACATACAGCCCTATTTAATTAAAAAGTTCTAATCTTTGATTAAACCTTCTCACACGTTCTTGTGACTGCAAACTGTTGTCTGAAAAGAGAAAGTAATTGGGTACATAATCTATTGTGTCTTCTAACTGACACCTGCTAATTGTCTCAGGAGCAAATGGCAACAATGTAATTTAGAAAGTTAAAAAGTGTATCTTAAATATTCAACAGATTTTTTCTGTATTATGTATTCCTTCACTAGACTAGGAAAATCTCTTCCTGAGTTTACCCCTCTAGGAATTTTCTGCTCTCTAAGAAAGTCACTCCATTGCTTTTCAACAACATGCTTTCCTGTAGTAAACATGAAACATATGATTTATTTGTCCATTCTTTTAATGCACAGTTAAAGTTTTAAATGCTATTATTCATCCCCTTTTTTTTGTTTTTTCTAAATATTGACTAATCTGCACAGTAGCCATTGCAAACAGATTTCTATACCTGTATCTTACAGGAAGAAAACCAGAAGGAATGAGCCACAGAAATTTCCTCCTCAGGAATTCCGACTAATTCAGAATTTCAGCTGGGGAAAAACTGGCAGCTATAACCACCTTTAGCACTATGGTGAAGGACCTCCCCTCTCTTCCTCATCCTCTTGGAATCTTAGCTTCAGCACTAGCAGTACAAAGATGACTGCTAGGGCAAGAGTGCCTCATAGGAAAGAATATTCTTTACCAGCTTCCTTTTTTTTTTTTACTCCTCAGTGCAGCGTCTAAGTCTGTGATTTAGCAAAAATTATAGTCACTATTATATCTGTGTTTACTGCTGAGGTGCTCTTGCTTCCTAGGTTTATGGCGAGTCTACCAGCTAGATTTTTAATTTTTTTTTCTGTCATCTATGTCATGATCATTTGGTGTTTGCAGTTTTTCTGAAATAGAATTGTGACACTCCAAATATATTGGTACTCCCAGTTGAAACTCCCAACAACAATTTTATCTGTTAATGTCTTATTTTACCAATATTTTGGTAAAGTCCTTTGGCAAGTTAAATGAAGCATTCTCTGGGAAGAAAACCACCACTGTCTTTCAATAGCACATTTCAAAGCCACGTGTAATCCCCCAAGCCAACCGGTAGGTGAAGTGTGTCTGCAAATATCTCTTGGTTATGATGGCTTCAGACATAGCTGAGCCCTCACACCTCCAGTCAAAACTACCTACTTGGGCACAGTCATTTTTAACTTTCTTGCAAACCTAAACACATTTGCACCCACCTCAGTATCTGGAATTTGTCTGCTGCCACTATAAAGGGACCATTGCATCCCAGTGGTGGTTGTGAAGGTGTCCATATAAGATGACCATCTTCTAACCAAACTCTACAGAGAATTCTAAGTCCATTGAACAGTATCTATCTTTTTTTTTTTTTTTTGTCTATAAATGTACAAAGAAAGGAAAGAACTGCTTTCATTTTTTTACAGACAGAAAAATTGTAGCACAGCAAACAGAAATAATCTGTCCAAGATCACAGGGCAAATCAGTGGTAGAATCAGCAAAATAAACCTGTGTCACCTGATTTCCATATTGCTGCTCTACAGTCAAAATATAAAAATAGCTATCTATCAGATGTGAACGTGTACAGACAGATAAAGGTATAGATGATCTAGATAGCTTTGTGACTTTTACTACAGCAAGTTGGCTGCAACATGCCAATAGAATAGTAAATAAACACAGCAGAAGCCTTGAATACATTATTTTACGTAATCATCGACTTTCAAATGTCCAAATTTGAGTTTCTTGGCCAAGTCATATCTTTTCTCCATCTACAGTATCTTTAGTTATTAATCTTTTTTTCCTCCTTGCTTCATGCCTTCATTATCTCTCACCTACTGTGACCTCTTAGCCACTGTAACCTTCTTCCCTCTAATCTCCCTCCTCTAGTCCACTCTGAACACTGTGGCCAAGGTTATCGTCCTTGTTCACCACTCTGATCGTGTCAAGTCATGTCTCAGTCCCTCAGGTGGTTTTATGTCTCATTACACTACAAGGTCAAATTTCTCCTCTGCAATTTCAAGGTTTTGCAAGAGCCTGCCGTTGCCTACCACTGGACTGAGTCTTTACTCTTTCCTGGCTCAGATACAGTCCTGCCTACTCTGTGTATCCATATCTCATGCATGACTTCCGGATTTCTATTCCCAAAACTGTTTTCAGTGCCTAAGATATCCTCTCTGCTCCATTGTGCCAATCAACCTCACTTTTCTCTTTCAGGGCTTTTTACACATTCTGTGTAAATTTGGTTATGAGTGCTTTGGGGGCAAGAGTCTTGTTTTTGAAAATACAAGGCATTTGTGAAGTTGCAGGTGTGCCAATGATGTTGAAGAAATAATGATTATGAAATTTACTTTGTTATCTTACACCACACTGTAAATAAATATATAAAGCTGCATTTAAATATATTCAGACTAAGTAAACAGCAGAAATGATGTCTCCAATTCTCTTTTCCTCCAGCTTTATACTCAAGCAAAGGAAAAGGCACAGTGGTTACTATGTGTGAGTCAGATATACTTGACAAATTTGATTCTCTCATCAGATTGCCTTCCCTTTGAAGGTTCACCACAACTAGCTGATACATATTTAAACCATAGCTTGGACTTTATCACAGACTAAAGCATACTTTTGATTCTCATTAAGACAAGACCCCTGACAGCCTGCTATGAGTGCTGTGACTTTCTCAAAAGAGATTTGTGTCATAGTTAATTCTGAAATAAATATGCTGCCTTTCAATGAAACAGCTCTTACTGCAAAAAGGCAGGTACACCTAAATCTTTAAAACAAAGAAGTGAATCATGGAAAGAAATCATAGGCAAGACTTATAACAGTTTAAAATGTTGGGGAAAAGTTTATGGCAGCAGTTTAATCTCTCTTCTCTCAAAAGAAAAAGAAAAGCTGGGAAAGAGAGAAAAGCCACAAACACAACAACAGAACCTTTTATTTCCAGCAGTTCCCTCAAGCAAAAGGCATTTCAGCTTGCTTATCATACAAATCTTCCCCATAATTCAGCTATTAAGCAAGAAGATTCTATAATCTATTGTCAGTTAAATTAATGTCTGTAAATGTTTAACTCTGATGATATTATACTATCAGACACATCTGAAGGAAACCGTTTTCAGTTTTATCGACAGAAGCACTGGGAAATGGAGGCAAAATCTTGCAGCACCAAATCAGTAACTCTTTCTAAAGCAGATGCGGTCTATGTGATCCATTTGTTTTAGCTTCACTATGAAAAGCACTACAGAAGAAATGCCAAAAAAAAAAAAAAAACCACACCAAAAAAACTGGCCACACAAGGTTTGCATCTTGATATGCAATTAACTTGATTAATTAGCAGTATGTTTCTTAAACTGTAACATGTAGATGAGTTAAGTGAGAAAAAAAAAAGTCCACTAAAATTTTCGGTATCTGATGCTATTGTGGGAAAACAATCCCCTTCTCCAATTTATCAAAGTAATTGAAACAGCAAAAGAGATAAAAATGTGTCATCATAAAGTGATATAGAAATTAATCTGCTTGAGAGCTCAACATGTTACACTGATCACTAGCTGCCTAAATTCAAACATTCATTCACGTTATTTTTGATATATACTCCACACATCTGGAGATGAAGACTATAATGCATGCCAGGTCTTCATCTATCTGCTCTAACAATGTTGATAGGAGTTTGTTTATTATTCATTCTTTGAAATACTGCAACAATGCTAGAAACACTGACATCTACAATTAAAACACATCTTGTTAAATACCATCACACCTGTTAATGTCAGGTGTGATTGCACTGGTCCTAGTAAAAATGTACCAGAGACTCTACTCTCCACTTTGTGGTGCTGGTGAGTCAGTGTTGATAATGAGTAAGTCTAAATATTATGACTGAAAGTATTTTATTTGGAAGAAAAAAATAAGTAAAAATCCACTGGAACAGAATACTTTTTCTTTTTCAATGTAACTCTGAACCAAATTAGACCACTATTTCTGTTTGATAGCCTAATATATTTACACACTTAATTTTAAATAATTTACATTACCTTTTACTGGGATAGTTTTACTCTGGCTGGTATGGTAGAAATCTTATAAATCATTTATTGCAAACTAAATCATTGTTATGCTCACCTATATTAAGACTTAAACAAAATCAAACCAAAACTAAGCCAAACCTATTTTCAGTATTACAGTGTGTACTTTTGCTGCCATGGTAATCAATGGCAGAATTCTATCTGATTTCAGTAGGATGAAGATAATTCCCCATGTTTAAATCTGGCTGTCTCCTAGACATTCTTATCTAATGAATTGAATGAATTAATTATTCAATGCAAATTACTTAAAGTTGTTTATTTGACTGCAAATAAACAACATATAATTGGAAGTGAATTTTCTTTTATGCTTTTGCAAAAAGTGTTGTATGGACAGAAGCAATGATGTAAAGATATTCTGATATTTTTATTTCAAAAAAAAAAGAAGGAAAGAAAAAAGGTATATGTCTTTGTTTGGAATCTGCCAATAATCATCACCGGCTTTTAGCTCATAGGTTTCACTTTTCTTGATGTTGTGGAACACAGCATCTTTCCATTTAACATTCCAGTTTTATCCCTGTGTGATTTTCAGTGCTGTGGCATTTACAGAGGATGACAAACCCTCAATATTTGTTCATTCTGCAGGTCAATATTCCAAATAATTGTCCTGATACATTAGAAATATTAACTACATTACTGTTAATCTTGACATGAGCTATTTATCCCACAGAAAGGAAAAAGCACCTTTTAATAATTTTCTTTTCTTCCTAATTAATTGCATAAATATACTTAATACCAGAAAAGGCCCATTAAACCCAACAAGAAGTTGTTCTTCTATTCAGTAGGCTAAAAGTTAGGCCTAGGTTATACTATAGCCGACTATGAAATTATTTAATAATTTTAAATTCATGCCAGTCATACACAAGAGAAAGTCTCTCATAGTATTAGTATTTGCCTACCTCTGTCTATTAACCATCTTTGTTCTCTTTATGTGACCAGGTGTGAACACTAACCATACTAATTTTTCTTTTTGGTCCACTGACTGGAAAGGGATCATATATATTAGAATCTGACAGAGAGAGAGTCCACAGCTTTAACTCTAAATGAGCATACTGAAAAAGAATAATTTCACCAAACAGAATAAAGAGATTAAATATTAATCTGCAAGTGAAATTTAGTTTCATGGTAGAGACTACACACTGTGTGTATGTGGACATTTAGTGACGTACTGCTTAGGTCTGCCAAATGTAACTTTGTATTATTTCTTATTTTAAACTCTTGGAGCTAGACAGCATAGACAACGATTTGGTCTCTCTGAGGTTTTTCAAAACCCTCCTGTGAATCTACTCTGTATTTTTTACAGTTTTTCTTTTATGCACTTACTGTATGATAAGTGGCTTTTCAGAGGTTTGGGCCCAATTCCCAGGGTACTGTATCAACTTGTTTGAGACAGTGGCAGTTTAATACAAAACAATAAACAACGGCCCCTGTAAACAAAAGGGCTTGCTGTATAAAATGCCTAAGAACAGTCACACACACACACACAAGAAAAACCGCAAGCAAAAAACAACCCAAACCAACCAACCAACCAACAAAAAACCCTGAAATATGTTGTGATTCAAGATTCATTGATTAAGTAAGTGTGTTTCTCTATAAATTCAGTTCCTTGGGAGTTTCTTTGATTTTTTTGCATCACACGGGCCAAATGATAACAAGACGATCATGTAGGTGAAAGATTAAATCTGGTTGTGCTTTGATGAGCCTTTGGTAGAAAAGCTCAACAAGATGCTACTTGCTGAAGTTCTGAAAGGAACCAGAATCAGGATTACAGCCATAATACCGTAGAGACAATTCACGTCTGCTGAAGAAGGGAATGCTACACTAGCATGACTACCACGTTTAAAGATCAGAGACAATGATCAGGAACACCACTTTCTCTTAGAGGAGAAAATAGCAAAGCAATTTAAAATGCACTTCTTCAGCAGTTTTCTATATGATTATGTCTTGTAATAAGAGCTCAATAATGTCTGAATTCAGACATTTTGGTGACCTAATATATCCCACACAGCTTAGGTCCCTGACACCCTGTTGTGGTTTAACCCCAGCCAGCAGCTAAGCACCACACAGCCACTTGCTCACTCCCCGCAGTGGGATGGGGGAGAGATCAGAAAGGTAAAAGTGAGAAAACCTATGGGTTGAGATAAAGACAGTTTAATAAGCAAAGCAAAAGCCGTGCATGTACAAGCAAAGCAAAATAAGGAACTCATTTACTGGTTCCCATTGGCAGGGAGGTGTTCAGCCATCCCCAGGAAAGCAGAGCTCTGTCACGCATAACGGTTACTTGGGAAGACAAACAGCATCACTCCAAACGTCCCCTACTTCTTTATTCTTCCCCAGCTTCATGTGCTGAGCATGACATCATATGGCGTGAAGTATCCATGGGTTCAGCTGTACCAGCTGTGCCCTCTCCCAGCTTCTTGTGCACCCTACTCGCTGGTGGGGCAGGGTGAGAAGCAGAAAAGGCCTTGACTCCCTGTAAGCACTGCACGGCAATAGCTAAAACATCCCCGTATTACCAACACTGTTTCCAGCACAAAACCAAAACATAGCCCCACACTAGCTACTATGAAGAAAAGTAACTGTACCCCAGACAAAACCAGCACACGTCGCATATTAGCAGTGAGTTTATCTATCTTTTGCTCATAAGTGGTCTTTTATCTGATATACACTTTGATAGATACTCATTATTGTAGCATGAGAACATCTAATATTAGTGTACCAAGCAGTACAAATTAATCTATTTTAATTTTGCTCTGCCATCCTTGCTCCAAAGAGAAAAGTGTGAGCTGTTTCATCTTAATAAATTAAAGCTACCTACATATAATATATTGTTATATATTTCCGTTAAAGCAAGCTAAGTAAAGCGAAAAGCCTTGAACCTAAAGCAGAAACTTTCTGAGGTATAAAATGGTCATTGTATCTCATGGGATTTCATTCCACTGTATCGGGTTTGTCCACCGAAGGTGTCAGGTCCTTCTCCAGATAAACTATATTTATGGCAGACTGCTCTACTGGGACAAAAAAGCAAAATTGTCAACCACAGTCTTCATGAAGGACTCGTTCTTTTCAATACCCTGAATCATTAAGCACCTTCAGATAAGGGTGAGACATTGAACTCGACAGATACACCCTGAGACAGGCTTCGTGCTCTCACACATCAGGTGGCAGCCAGCATTACAGCAGAGTTGCACTGCAGCACCCTGTCAGCCGGAGTTTCCCGTGCAATGAGGGTATACGGCCTCGCTGTTACAGAAATGAGGTTATAACTGAAGCCGGGTCATCATTCACCATAACAAAATGGCATGTTCTTGTGCCCCAGAGATGTTTACGTATCCTTAATTTGGCATGTAAATTAAGTAGTGAATTAAAAAGTAATTTTTACTTCTTCAGTAAAACTTTAAATAGCAATCTTCCAAAAAGCATTTAATTTAGGCTTAATAGGAATCACTACACGTTAAACAGGAACTAGCTATTAAGAGACACAGAAGTGAAAAAAGGATAAAAATCAATTATATATTCCCTACATCTGAATAAATATATTTAAAATAACTCTCCTATTTTAGCAATGTAACTGACTCATTAGATCCAAATTAAACACTTGTAGTGTAAACCAAATCTTAATTTAAAATATTACCCATCTTAATATAGCACACTCCCCTTTACACACTACAGTGGACACATTTAGTGGAACAGGCAAATGTCAGAAGTTAGCCATTTAAACACTTAATGACTGTGCACATTAAATAAAAACTGTCTGCAACATATATTTTGTAGTGATTTATTTGCAATTCAGATCTTATCTCAAGATGTATGTAAAGCTGTTAAGTCTGCTAACAATTTAAGATATTATAATAAAGAGAAAATTGTCACAATTCATTTATGTTAATTTATTGACACTATAAATTCCACAGGACAGAAGCCATGAATCCATTTCCTGTATAAAAATCAAACTATTTAGGTACCTAACAGATAAAGCTTAACTAGAAAGGATAACTAGGATCTATGGAATTTTTTTTTTTCTGTTTATCTTTCTTTCTTGATCTTTCACATTGGCAATCCAACAATATATGTTTTTTTTCTTTAACACTTTCAGAATAACAAGTGACTTCATGTACTCATCAATAAGATGCCTTAAGACCTAATTTCCAGGTCATAAACACTTTTCAATTTTAAAAAATCAAGCCTCTTTAAAACATCTTTCATAAGGACAGATAAATTCAGTAATCTTTTTTAGTGGTCTCAAGGACACAGTATTTCAAATTTTAATTTTAGAATCTGTTTTTGGTTTTGCAGCAGGTTATAGGATTTTTTTAAACATTAATTTTGCACCTTGGTTATTACATTTGCTTCTGGGTTTTTTTTATAGCAGTGGATTCTGACTAATCACTTATGACACGACTGTAAGACAACAGTTTGCCTGCAGAAAGGGGGATGCATAGCAGCACCAGCCCAGGAGCAAACGGAGAAGGGAATTATGACTTTTAGAAACATAATTTCCTCTCTTGCTTGCCCCCGGCTCTAAGGGGGGCGCAAACTCCTACTGCTCTGCGCTGGCAGCCAACTGTCAGGTCAGCTCATCTCATTTCAGATGGCCAATGTGTTGAGGGGACGCAGCCAAAGCCCTGCATGTCCCTGAGCATCGGCTGCCAATGCCCCATCAGGAACAGGACCGGTGGCCTCGCACATGCTGCTGTCATCACTCTCCAGCTTTTGCTGTGACCTGCAGTGCCACCAGCCCATGCCAAGAAGCAAGCCCTCAAGTCTCCCTTATTTTTCTGCACACTGGGGATAAGAGCATTTGACAACCCTATTTGGCAATTACGCCACTGAAACCAGTATTGAGGCCTCAAATTGGTAGGCAAACAAGGCAAAGCAATCGTCTGCTACGCTGTTATCCAGTTGTAAGTATACTAGACACATCAGGCAAAGAACCTCATCTTGTAATTCCTGTGAGCACTTGCAAATTTATCAGAGGTGAGGCTCTCTCTGGATCCTCACTCGCCATCGGAAAAATGGAGCATCATACAAATAGATGGGTTGTGTTGCATCTACAGACACGTCAAACTTTGAAAACCTCATGCTCCAGACAGCCTTGCCTTGCTGCTAATTGGTATGTTTTTCTTTAAAAAGTGAAGATTCTAACCTTTTACTTGACAGATATGTGGGTAAAATGCCACATAACATTTTGAAAGCTTATCTATAGTCTGCTGTTTACGAGTCTTGTTTGTGTTGGAGCTCACACAGGAGTATACAAATGAAAAGAGTTAGCAGGAACAAAACTGAATGTTTGGTTTCAAATAGATGTGTAAACGAGAGAAGAGAGGTTTTCACCTACAGAAAGTCTAAAGATGTTGCTCCCTTTTAAAAGGCAGGCATACGAATGTGACACTTGACTCAACAAATTTTTTTATTATCCTTATTTATTCCTAGTTGTGTCTCTCCACTTTTTGGGGTGGAGAGTCCACTTTTTGGGGTGGAGAGTAGAGACAGTTTCATTACCTGGTTGTTTTGGGTTTTTTTTTTTTTTTTGGGGGGGGGGGGATTTCTTTCTTTCTTTCTAATCTTATGAAATTGCAACTAGGAGAGAGTAAATGGGATTCCATTTCTCTGTGAGATTTAGCAACAGAATTGTTTACAGTGTGCAATCAGTCATGTTTAAAGTAGAGCTACTAACTGCATAACTGAATAAGGGAATACTTTGGGAACAAAACAGTTGCATAACAGGCAAATTTAGCTTGTAGAATCTTTACTATGCAATGTATAAGAAATTTCATAAACCCTAGGGAGACTTTGCAATTTTGTCAGAGGGCGCAAAATGCTAACTTAGAAAAACTAAGATGACAAAAGTATGGAAATAACTGGCAATCAAAAACCTGGCTTAATTTCTTCTTTTTGTTGTTGTTATTTTTGGTTTTGTTTCCTGTAGGAATTTTATCTCCTTAAAATTTATACACACAGATTACTTTACACTTACAGTTCAGGCTTATTCTCTTCAGGAAACTAAGTACTACACTTGGAAACCAAAAGTTTCAAACACCATGATATCTTTGTCCCACTTGGGGACTAACCGTAAGAATATCAGCAGAGGTGAATTTATGATACTCAGACTCTGATGGGTCAGTATTTGTTTAGTCTTTTTGTTTGGTTGGTTTTTAATGAAGAGAAGGGAAAAGATTTGCTCCATACCTAACCTTACTGGGCATAACCTGAAAGTCTACTTGGTAGAGCACCTTTCTTACAGTTCCACGCAACACGTGCTTTTGCCCTTACACTGCTCTCATGAAACACATTTGTCAAAACTTTTGTCAGGACTCCCATTTTCTTTGGCTTTCCTGCCCTTCCATATCATCAGATGTGTTCTTCTTGAAATGTTACTTTAATTTTGGCTTCTCCAACCTTGCCCTCTAACAGCTCCCTACCGGTCCCTCTATCTGCACAATGTAGGGCACTTATCTAGATCTTTGAGCAGATCTGCTTCTACCTGTTCCTTAAAGCAAGTAATACCAGTGCTCACAGAAAAAAAAAAAAAAAAAAAACACAACAAAATAATTAAACTCCAAAGATCAGATTTTACTCCAAAACAAAGCTTCATAAAACATCCGAAGTAAGACAGAATAGAAAAAATGTAGATGAACATCCCCTGGCTCACGCTGCTGTGAGACAGCAGGACCACTTGTCCATGTATGATCTCAGTCTAGCAGGCCTGCAGGAATGCAGAGGATTACAAACACCTCCCCCCCCCCCCGCCCCACCCCCCCCCCCCCCCCCCCCCAAGCCCAGGAGAACATTTTCTGCCCTTCCTCTCTAAGATTTGAATAACAGTTCCGTTCCCTGCTTTTCTCAGCACTTTCTGGACTTTCTGCTCACTTTTGTCTTTTTTTTTGGTTGTTTTTGTCCCCCCTTCCTCCTCCTTTTTTATCCTGCACTTCTGTAAGCTTCTTCACTTGTGCATTCTCAGGGAAAGCATAATCTACCCCCTCTCCAGAGTGCAGCCTAACACAGGGGGGAACAAGAAGACAAACATCTGTCCTGTCCTGTCAAGTAGTCTTTAAAGGACATAGGAGATATAACCTACAATAACTGCAGAGACAAACTAAATAACATCTACTAAACCAAGCATTTAGTAAATTTTAATGACATTTATAAATTTCTAAACAAATATTTAAATCAGTATAACAATAAAGGGTGTATGTGCTCTAATCTCTAACAAACTTGTCAGAAATAATACACAAAATGGATTCTCATCAGTAAAGTACTTCATTATTCAGTGAAGCAAATATTCTCTATTCTATGTTACAAAATCTAATGTCTATATTCCCATAGTATATTCCTATCTCACTGGTAACATCAGCACATGCATTATGACAACACGCCAAGTCATATCATATGATCATATTACTGTGTCATACCGTACCCCCAGCATTAGCATCATGTTCTAATAAAATGGCTTAAATATTTTCATTTTTAATGTTCTAGGTTTTTTTTTTTTTTAAAGGAGGTTATGTAAGTAAACAGCCCACTTGACCATTACCTGAGTGTCTCTCTGTCTCTCCGTCATTCTGCCTTCTGGGCAATTTCAATCAAAATTGGAGAGTGGTGGGGAAGGGGAAGGAGGGGTGGAACACAGAGATTTCAAAGGTGATCGTAGTTTAAATTTCAATCCAGTTGGTGGGTATGTAAGGGAGATAAATTGATACCCTAACTGAGAGAAGGAAAAATAGCCATTGTACCTTTCCAGGCAGCTGCTGCCTGACCCAGCAGCACGTCCCTCTCAGCCAGCCACTCACATCTGCAGGGTAACCATCACTGAAGAAGCAGGAGGAAGCTGGCAGTAGTGGCAGTGGGAAAATTAAGATACACCTGTAGGAAATGGGTTTTCATTAGTTCAATTGCTCTTAAATAAATTGCTTAATTTTTTAAAATCATTAAGAAGACGTCTACTTAGTCTGAAATACACTGGGTTTGATCTCAAAGTGTGTCCTATTTTCACTGTAATAAAAAAAAAAAAGTTTCTGTATTCTGTGCTAAACAGTCATTACATAACATGCCTGAAAAGAGGCATGAGAATCCAAGTCCTAAGCCACTTATCTGTGCCTGACAAGTCACCCTTTCTGGAAGCCTAATGAATCTTTGAGTTTGTTTGTTTGTTCGTTTCCAAAATGACACAGGTACAACTGTAAAAGTAATACTTCCCAGCTTGACAGAAAAAGCAGGTATCAACTGTTTCAGTGACAATCTCATGCTTATCTCCTACTCTCTAATTCCCTTTGCCTGAAGTCTTTTGAAATAGCCCTAAGCCCCACTTAAGCACTCTTTTCCTATTTCTCTCTCTCCTTGGCCCCCGCCCCTCCATTAGTCCACTAAGTGCAGACACTAAGGTGCAGACACTTACCTTCTCTTGCCTTTACCTACTGTACTGTTATTTCTTGTTCCCTTTCTCAGGAAATATCCTCTCTTCTACATGCCTTGCTGGTGTGGATTCACATTTAAATTGGCATAGAACTACTTACATGCAGAGCAACATAAGTAATTTTATCTATTGTTCTGTTGCTACTTTGAAACAATACTAGCAAATGGAAGAAATGTCCTTTTAATCTATGTAAGCTGTGATACTTTGCTATTATGGGGTGAATCAAATCAGTGGAAAGGTTTCTATTGATTTAATTGAGTTTCTGGACAGTACTTCTCTTACATTTCTCTAGATGCCATATAATTTCTATTTTTAATTGTCATTTTAACTAGTTTTCCTAGCACTAAAAGTAAAGGTTGCCACACCATAATTCCTTGATCACCCTTTTAGTCCTTTTAAAAGACAAATAGATTTTGTACCTTTTAATCTTCACACATAGTAACTGATCTTAATGACTGCATATTTTTAACAGTTCATTTACTACATTTTCAGATTCTGTAAGAATGCTTGATGACTACCATTTAGTTAGATGCTTTTCGCTCTTTAGGAATCTCTCTGTTGACACGTCAGTACACACCCACATCTCATCTTCGATACTAAAAAAAGTTGACCGGAGGAAATGTCTTCATTTTCTGTGGGCACTAGAGCACAGAAATTTAACTTCTCTGCAATATTTTTCTTTTATAGCTGGCCAGCTAACAGGCCTGCCAATTCTGTCATGGCTTCCTCATATCGGTAGAGCATATCTTTGGGTTTTAGCAGGTAATTCATTCTCTTATATATGGATTCCTTGTTCCTCAAATTCCCTCCTTGGCCTTTCTAATTTTACTTCTTTCTATTGTTTTCAATATGATTGGGTTTGGGTTTCCCAATGATACATTTTAGGTTCAAATAACTTAAATATTGAACCTTGACATTTAACTATATTGATTTTTTTTCCTTGCCTTCCTATTTTCTTTTATTTGTTTAGGGATATTTGTTCTGAGACTTTTGTGCTATGCTTAAGTATCCTCTATGCTGAGACTAAAGATTTTCATTTCAACACTTCTGATTGAGGATATTTCTTATTTATTTCCTTTTTTTAAAAAAGTAGACAGAATAATAAACTACTAGATTTTGTTATGAACATTTCCCTGACAAAGTCTGGATACTGGTGTGTTATGCTTATGATTAATCAGCACTTTTTAAGAAGTTCGTTTTGAAATGTGTCCTTTTACTAACAGTTAATTTGGTAGATGTCAGACTACAGCTTCCAACAAACATTTCAAGTATCAAAAAGTAGTTTTCCAAAGCACAGTTTAACCCTTCCACATATAGATTATTATTAGGGCTGTTGTATTGGACTTTGTTGCTTTGTTGAGCTTCTCCTATACAGCCTATTTAATGTGTTCTTCTTTATCTGTCAGATCGGGTAAGCCTTCTATACGTGTATTCCTATTACTAAGCATTTGCATTTTGTCTATGTATTAGCCACTCCAAAGTACAGCTTTCTCTACAGGCTGTTAATAAGCATTTTTAAATTTTTATTTTATTTTGATTCATTTTTTCCCTAATAAATATACACTATATATTCAACACACAGTGACGTGACACATCACATAGGCATTATTTGCACTCATTGGCATTACCATCAGACATACATTTTATTTCTGACTTTTCTGTGTGAAAAATACAGCAATTTCTTGATGAATGTATAGAAAATTATGATGCCAGCCTAAGCTATCAAAGATGTAGTGTGCTACAAATTTGACAGAAAAAACATTTTAGATATACTGTAAAATCATTGAACAAATAAAATATTCATTAGTTGCACAGGTGGATTAAAATCAATAAATGCCATTTTGTTGTTATAAACTGTCTGATGTAACAAACATCAGCCTGGCAGAGGTATATATTCATATGCAGGCATAATTTTTTATCTGGCTTTTTCCAGTTAGGCACCTAAGTCTTTATTGGGTTGAAGAGCCACAATTTTTAAAGATGTCAGGATGGTATGATTTCCAATAAATCATTAGAAATTTCTAATAATCAACCATATCTGAAAAATGAGTATTAAAAAGTAGCTCTGTTGAAGTTAACACTAAAAACCACAGTGACTTGTAGGGCAAGGGATAAGCAATGCATTTATGATCATCACCTGGTAGTCAGTCGTATGTTTGAGGATCTAGTGCTAGTGATTCAGATTTTATTTTTCCTCTAAGTATTCCATGCATGTCTTTGGTATCAATGGGATGTTGTAAGCGGCAAGATGTTTGATAAAAAAGGCAGATTTTACAAGCAAAGACTCCAGTTACTTGGATAAAGGGTTGTATAGTTTTCCCCTTAATTCAGAGTCTCAAGCACTTGTTTTACAAACTGCAGAGTGCCCTAAAATCTATTGACTTCGTTGTGGAGTCAGAGTATTTATTTTGTAATGCTGAGTCATATAAAAAGAAAAAGGTGTTCACTAGGCTGGAAAAAAAAAAAAAAAAAAAG
>NW_015094510.1:9577215-9577507 GCF_001431845.1 Calidris pugnax | reverse complement strand
TCGTCAGGGGCATTTTTTAAACCCTCCAAGGTTTGGTTTTTTTTTTTTTTTTTTTTTTTTTTTTTTTTTCTCTTTTCCCCTTAAACGATTCATGCTACTTACACGCTCGTCACTCACAGCTCACGAATGGCAGCTTCATTTCGGTAGGCGCGGGTCGAGACCGGCGCTCCGGCAATCCGAGCACTCACTCCCCTTTCCAGCCTCAGTCCTCCCCACCCCGCGCCCGCCGCCCCCGGCCGAAAACCGCCCGCCGCCGCGGGGGCGGAGGCGGCCGCCGCTCCGGGGAGGGGAG
>NW_015094510.1:9574552-9577205 GCF_001431845.1 Calidris pugnax | reverse complement strand
CCTCTTCTCATTGGCCGGCCGGAGCCGAGGGCCGGTCGGCGCCGACGCCGGCGATTGGCTGGCGGGGAATCCGTATCAATGTTTAAGCCGCGGCGTGAGGTGAATAGCGGCAGTCGGCGAGCGGCGCTGGGCGAGCGCGGCGTGGAGCGGCGGCCCCGCCAGTGCTGCAGTGAGGGAGGCGAGGAGGAGGAGGAGGAGGCGGGGGGGAAAGAGAGAGAGAGAGGCAGAGAGCGGCTCCAACTGTTGAATTTTCGCTGAATTTCGCTGCACTTACTACCTTGGCGGGGCGGCTGGTGAAATGGATCTGGTTTATCGGGAGTCGGCGTGGCTTTCGCGTGCTGTCTGGCTAAGACTGGCGACCGTCTGTTTGAGAGGGGCCACCCATCAATGAGGCAGAGAAGAATATTTCTTATTTTTCATTTTTATTTTTGCTTCTTTTCCTTTCGAAAGCCTCTCCACCACAGGTTGCAGAATTAACTGTGTACTTTGGGTCCGGACTCAAATAAAGGAGAAAAAAAACAAAAAAACAAAAAAAAACAAACAGTGCAGAACTGAGACTCGGAACTAGATCTGTGAGCTATGTATTGGGAACCTATGTTTTGGTTGGGTTTTTTTTTTCTTTTTCTTTTAATATGAAAGATCTCTGACTTATTTCACACATAACACTGAGGAAAGGTGGTTAAAAACACTCAGCAAAGCAGGAGACAGACGCGCCTCTGTGCCAGTGAGTGGATAACAGCCTTGTTTTCCTGATCCTCAGTCTCCCGGAGAAAGAGGTATAGTAAAAGTGTAGCTGGATCCGACCCCCCCCCCCCCCCCCCTCCCATTCTCTCCTTTTTTTTTTCTTTTTTTTTTCTCTCCTCTTCCTCCACCCTCCCCCACCCCTCCCTCCAAAATATAAATCTGATTAATATTTTTATTTTTCCTGTCTATAGAGTGAGTCAGGGAAGCGTTAGGAAGAAGCTGCAACTAATGTCTGTGAAGGGAGGAACATGAGGCGATAGTGAATGTGATTTGTTCCGCTGGATCTGACTCATCCAGCAGATTGAAACACCTGCATTTCTGGATGTGCCATTCATTTATTTCTGGTTGTTAAAACAACCTGGAATAAAATTTAGTTACCCTTCCCAATATTTACCTACACACCATATCGCTGGGAAAGGTATATCGGAGAGGGGGGGACGCATCTGGCGTTGCCGCCGCGCTTCACCCCTGTTCCAAGATGCCCAGAGAGACTGTTAAAGCTTGAAAGGACTGCAAAAAATGCATCACACCAATCGCGGAACTGCATAGGGCTTAATATTCGCGAATTAGTCGATTAAAAGATCTACGACTTTATTCATAGCCAGGATTGTTTTTCCTCTACTTCTCCCCTCCCCTAAATGAAGAGGACTAGGCGGCAGTGTCATTGGAAGGAGATGCTGAATAGAAAGAAAAGAGAAGCACTTGACAGCGCAGCCCTGTGAATACAGAGACTGTTTCCCTTTTAGTGAGAGACTAAGAGAGAGAGAGAGTGTGTGTGTGTGTGTGGTGGCTTTTCTTTCATTCTCCCCCTCCGTCCCCCTCCCTTTCTCTCTCTCTCTCTTGCTCTCTTTTTAAAATCTATGCGTCCAGCCACGGGTTGCCTGTTGATTTCCTCTCGGCTGGAGAGAAAAGCAAACTGGAATTAAACTGCATCGAGAAAAGTGCAGCTCCTCAGACACGCATACGCACACACGCATAGACACACGGAGAGAAAGGATGTGGTGGTGGCGGCGGCTACTGGCCTGTCTTAAAGAAACCGAAGTGTGCATATGATTGAGCACAGCCTGTAATTTCTCTCAAAATGTATATTTACTGCTAATGGTGACGGTCAATTAGTGGGTTTCTTAATTTTTTTCACTGCAAAAGGACGAGTGTGAGGCTGGTAGTAGAGGGAGAGAAAGGAAACTATAAATCCGGACGTTAGTTTTTGCTGGGGTTATTTTTTTGGTGTGTTTTGTTTTCCCCTCTTGCCCTGCAATCCTCATTCCCTCGCCTTCTGATTCGGGAAGGAAAGAGTGAGAGTGTACGAGACAGAGAGGGGGGGAAATACCGATGGCAGGGAGATGCAGCTCTCCGCCGCAAGCAATGCAAGATTAGATCTCTAAATGCAGCAAAACACTCCCTGAAAACCAACAACCCCGCGGTGCAATCAGACATTTCACTGCCTCTCACTGCACACGAAAAGGGCTTCAACAACAAGCTGACTTTTTTTTTTTTTTTTTTTCCCCTTTCTGTCTCTCTCCCACCCCTCCGCTCCATCAATCGCATCACAAGCGATGAGTAGCAAATAAGCTTTTCTAGCCCTGCTTACAGACCTGTGGCCGCCCCCCTTTCCTATGTATATATAAATACACGTATTTAAAAAAAAAAAATATCTTTTTGATCGTTTTTAGAAAGAACAACCACTGCCGCCGATTTTTTATTATTGTTATTATTTTTATTATCCTTTGTACGTCTGCGGGGAATCAAGGATCGGGAACGCCTCGCCTGCCCGGAGGAGAAGGTCTTTTGCAAATTTTCTGATTTTTGAAACCCTCCAACGCTGCCGAAGTTGGACAGCCGAAGTAACTGCGAGGGGACCGCAAGCACGGCAAGCTCGCTGAAACGCTGCCGAAGCTGCTCTTCCCCC